>NW_017671261.1:35969-36051 GCF_001879085.1 Nicotiana attenuata | reverse complement strand
CGGTTGATAACGGGCAAGGGGATAGCGATTGAAGACGAGAGGGTAAGTGAACCTCGTCAAGTATCGAGGTCGATTTTTATGG
>NW_017671261.1:4561-33798 GCF_001879085.1 Nicotiana attenuata | reverse complement strand
AGTAGCTCGGGCCATAGCCCTTTGGCTTCCTCGAGTTTCTTCTTCAGTATGTTCAGTATGGTTTTATTGGAAGACTCTGCTTGGCCGTTGGCGGCGGGGTGATATGGCGTGGAGAGTATTCGCTTAATATGCCATTTGTCGAAGAACTCTGTTGTTTTCTGGCCGATGAACTGTCGCCCGTTGTCGCAGCTGATTTCCTTGGGGATGCCGAAACGGCAGATGATATTCTTCCATATGAAGGTGATGACTTCCTGTTCGCGTATTTGGGCGTACGCACCTGCTTCCACCCACTTGGAAAAATAGTCAGTTAAAACTAATAGAAATCGTACCTTTCCTCGTCCCGCTGGTAGTGGACCGACTATGTCCATTCCCCATTTGATGAAAGGCCATGGGGAAGTGACTGAGTGGAGTGGGTCTCCTGGTTGGTGTATCATGGGGGCATACTTTTGGCACTGTTCGCATCAGCGAACATATTCTGCTGCGTCTTTCTTCATAGTTGGCCAATAATAGCCGGCCCGTATTATGCAGCGCACGAGGGCGCGGTTACCTTTGTGGGCGCCGCAGTGACCTTCGTGTACCTCTTCGAGCACTGGCCTCGTTTGGTGCGGCCCTAGGCACTTGGCCAGGGGTCCGCCAAACGTTCTTTTGTAGAGCTCGTGGTTTATCAGGCAATACCGGGCGGCCTGTACGCGGAGCTTCTTGGCTTCTTTTTTGTCGGGTGCGAGTGTTCCATCCTGCAGATAGGATACAAACTGGTTGCGCTAGTCCCAAGTCAAATTTAAGGAGAGTACCTCAGTGTGATCAATGGCTGAATGGCGGAGGGTGACCACGCTTTCTTTGTTGAAGTTTTTAGTGGCTGCGGCCAATTTTGCTAGACTGTCTGCTTCAACGTTACGTGCCCTCAGAACTTGTTCGAAGCGGCACTCGTCGAACTCAGTCATTAATCTGTGGATTTCTGACTGGTATTTTTGCAATCTCTGCTCCTTGATTTGGTAAGTCCCAGTGACCCGATTCACCACGAGTTGGGAGTCACAATCGAGAATGAGTCGTCGAGCTCCATACTTGATGGCTAGTTTTATAACTGCAATAACAGCCTCGTACTCGGCCTCGTCATCTCGGGGCATCGTATGGACTGGCAAATTATTTCTCCCGTGGGGACCTCGAGAACGAGTCCCAGTCCCGATCCCGAGGCATTAGCGGCGCCATCAGTGTAAAGAGTCCATAGGTCGGTGTTGGAGGGGGCATGACGTGCCTCTAGTTCCGTCTTTGGTAGTATCTCTGCGCTAAAGTCGGCTATAAAGTCGGCAAGTACTTGCGACTTAATGGCATTTCTTGGGTGATATGAGATATCGTGCTCGCTAAGCTCTATGGCCCATCTGGCGAGCCTGCCTAATAACTCGGGCTTATGTAGGATGCTTTTTAAGGGGAAGGTCGTCACTACTTTTATGGGGTGGCACTGAAAATAGGGTCGGAGCTTCCGAGAAGCTACGACCAATGCCAAAGCTAATTTCTCAAGGTGTGGATACCGTGTTTCGGCGTCCACTAAGGTTTTGCTAATATAGTAAATAGGAGATTGCGTACCTTCGTTTTCTCAAACCAAGATTGCGCTGACGCCGACCTCGGATACGGCCAAATATACTAGCAGGGGCTCGCCTGGACTTGCTTTGGCCAGCAGTGGTGGCGAAGATAGGTATGCTTTCAATTTTCTCAAGGCTTCGACGCATTCCTCATTCCACTGTAACCCATTGCTCTTTCTTAGCACATTGAAAAATTTATGGCACCTGTCGGAGGATCGTGAGATGAACCTGGATAGGGCGGCTATTCGCCCCGTCAGCTTTTGCACCTGGTTTTTACTGTTCAACATCTCAGGTATCGCGTCTATCGCCTTGATCTGATCTGGGTTGACCTCGATACCTCATTGTGATACGAGAAATCCTAAGAAATTTCCTGAGGCCACGCCGAAGGCGCATTTCTCAGGGTTCAGTTTCATCCCGTACCTTCTCAATATCCCGAAGGCTTCTGTCAGATGGTCGATGTGGTCCTCTTTTCTTGTCGACTTCACCAGCATATCGTTGATATAGACTTCAATAGTCTTACCAAGCTGCTCTTTGAACATTTTGGTGACTAGCCTTTGGTACGTAGCCCCTGCATTTTTTAGCCCGAAGGGCATTACCTTGTAGCAGTAAGTCCCTTGGTGGGTGATGAAAGTCGTCTTCTCCTGGTCCTCCTCGGCCATCATGATTTGATTGTAACCGGAGTAGGCATCTAAGAAGCTCAACAGTTCATGTCCTGCGGTGGCGTCGATCAATTGGTCGATGTGGGGTAGTGGGAATGAATCCTTTGGGCATGCTTTGTTCAGATCGGTAAAATCCACACACATTCTCCACTTACCGTTTTTCTTTATGACCATAACGACATTGGCGACCCACTGGGGGTACTTTGATTCTCTGATGGAGCCGTTGGCCAGTAACTTGTCTACTTCCTCACTGACCGCTTCATTGATAGCAGTGTTGAATTTCCTTCTCATCTGTCGCATAGGCAGATGTAATGGATCGACATTCAGCTTGTGGGTGGCGATGTCCCGCGGGATTCCTGGCATATCTGAATGGGAAAAAGCGAACAAATCTGCATGGTTAGTTAGGAATTCAAGATACTTACTTGGGTTGGCGAGGCCGTGCCCGATGTAGGCTTTCTTCGTAAGGTCGGTGTCGTCCAATTGGACTGGGTCGAGATCTTTGACCGTTGCTTTACAGGCCTCCACGACGACGGGGTCTCTAATGGTGTCCGTTGTCGGGTTGACCTTAGTCCCCGACACAGCTAACTGCTATGCCTCCGCGCTCGCCCCCCCTGAGCTGTTGGGTGTGGGCGCAATCTTGAGCTATTTTGTAACATTCCTGTGCGGTGCGCGGCTCGCCTCGAATGCTGAATACTCCCCATGGGGTAGGGAATTTGATCACTTGGTAAAGGCTTGAAGGGACCGCTCGCATGGCTTGTATCCACGGGCGCCCTATGATGACGTTGTATGCCGTTTCCTGGTTCATCACGTGGAATGTTGTTTCCAGCGTGACTCCTCCTGTTCCACTGCATTGTTAAAACAAGTTAGTGTTATGCAACGCGGTATTACCTTATCCTCGAGTCCCATTTGTACGAGGACCCTCGGGTGGATAATACAGGCGCCATTTCCGTCGTCAATCATGATTCTTTAAACATTTGTATCGGCGATACGTAAAGTGATAACTAAAGCATCGTAATGAGGGAAAGACAAACCGTCGGCATCAGACTTATCGAAGGTGATACTATCTTCGAAGTCGTCATACCGTTCATGGGCAATGGTCCGCTTTAGTTTGTGCGTGGTGGTGAATTTGACGTGATTGATCGCCAAGTCGTCGCCGCCTCCGACGATCATGTTTTATCGTACGTGCTGGGGAGGGCGGCTTCGGCGGCCCGTGGGGTTGTTCCCGTCCGCGTGCAAAGTTGATTTTCCCTTTGTCACTGAGTAATTCCCTCAGGTATCCCTGGTTTAGCATCCTGACCACCTCTTGTCGTAGGCCTATGCAGTCTTCGGTTTTGTGCCCCCGTTCCTGATGGAACTCACATAGGACGTTTGATTTCCTTGTGGCGGGGTCTGATTTCATCTTCTGCGGCCACTGCACTTTGGTGCCCAGCTTCTCCAGTGCGTACACTATTTCTGAAGGAGATACACAAAAGTTATGGGCGGATAATAAAGGAGGCGTACCTCTTTCGTTTCGGAGTGGGGCGACGTGTCGCTGTAGCACGTCCGTATGCCTTGGTGGTGGATGGGAGGATCTGGTGTATGGCTGGTGTCGGTCTTTGTTGGAGCGTGGGAGTTGTTCTCGCCGTCCTTCGTTGCGTCGATCCCTCCTTGTTTCTGAGTGTATCGTTGTTAGCCGTTGGGTCGGCCCATTAAGATCATCCTCGTCCGCTCGTACCTCAGCGCAATAGGCGTTGTGGATTTCCTCCCATGTGGCAGGGGGATATTTCATGAGGCGGCTTAGTAGCTTCTTGGTTGCCCTCGAACCATTCCTGTTTAGCCCATTCTGGAAAGCGGCGACTGCCATACCTTCCGATACGTTTGGTAGACTCATCCTTACCCTATTAAACCTGGCTAGGAAGTCCCTGAGTCCCTCCCCCGTGGTTTTCCTGACGGCGAAGATGTCGTTGACCCTTGCTTCCGCTTTCTTTGCACCTGCATGGGCGGTGACGAACTTATCCTCCATTTCTCGAACGTTGATATCGCCTTAGCTGGTAGCTGAGACTACCACGTTAGGGCCCCTCCTGTCAATGTCTTACCAAACTTCTTCAGCAGCACCGATGGTACCTGTTCTTTTGATAGGTCGTTTCCCTTTACAGCAGTGACATAGTGGATTAAATAATCCTCGGGATCTGTGGTTCCGTCATATACCTTCAAGTAGGGCGGCATCTTGAAGGTTTTTGGGATAGGGTGAGGGGTAGCTTCTTCAGTGTATGGTTGTTCAACGAACCTCCCCACGTCGCGTTTTGGTAGCAACTTGGGAGCGCCGGGGATCTTGTCTACCCTCTCCCGATGTTCTTTCATTTGGTCACGGAGTGCCTTGTTTTCATTCTCCATTTCTTCCATCTTCTTTAGGATGGCTGTTAGCGTGCCATCGTTGGTCTGTGCCTCGATGGGTTTTTTATTTGCTCGTGCAGCTTCAGGTTCACCCATGGCAGCAATGGTACCTACCGTTGGTAGACACCTGTCGTTACTTTGCGGTGACTTCTCAACCAAGCCACTTAGAGTGCTTGTTAGCCATTCTTCCAGTAGCTTCTTGACCACCGAGGGTGCTTCCTTAGCCGCAGATGTGGAAGCTCCTTTTTCATGAAAGATCGTCAGATCTTCGGATGGGGAAGATGAGATCTCTGCACCTGGCATGATGCTAGGGGTTGCATTCAAGATGCCCTCGTCACCGGCCTCGTTTAGAGTATCAAGGAGATTGGCTGTAACACCCACTATCGCTTTCATTCTGGTGTTATTTTCAGCCATCTTTTGTTTTCGTGCGGTGTAGAGAATAGTAGTTGGTTGCTCTCTAGGTGGATACTATGATTTTGATTCTCGAAATCCCCACAGACGGCGCCAAATTGTTCGGCTCAAAAGTTATCGATGTACTTTGCAAGCTTAAAAACAATCAAAAGTAAGAAAGGGTAAATCGTAATCAAATATAATAGACCTAGAGATGAAAAATGAAGTTGTTGTAGATCTAATAGTGATAATATGAACTCAAGAAAAGTATTCGCTAGAGATAGCGATAGAGAGAGAGTATGAGAAAATGAGAGAGTTGTATTATTCCAGAATAATCCCCCTTTTTACAATGTGAAGGTCTCCCTTATATAATAACAGACCTTCCTCGAAATAATCAAAAAGTTACAAAAATAGGTAACGTTTTCCTAGTGAAGACACTGAGTCCTAAACGATGTCACTTTTGTCCCCACGTCCGAGTCGTACCCTTACGTTAGTTGGCGTATACTCACTGGGCGTACCCATTGGCGTAGAGACGCTGACGGTCAAATTTGACCCTATACAATTGTATTAGGAAAAATTAAATTAATATGTCGAATTAATTATGTGGTGATATGTTATGACACGTGAAGTGGTAAAGGAATGAAAGTTAGCAAAGAATAGTTGAAGAGGCACGAGCTTTAGCAGGCACGGGCAAAGATATAGGAAAGCTAGAAGGGACAGATGCTCGAACCTCTTGATATTCTGAAGAGACATCAGAAGAATGAACCTAAATAGCAAAAGGGATATAGATACATATTATTGGTAAATAATAGGCATTAATTACAGAAAACGTTATAGAATCTGTATTGAATCAGTTACGATTGCCAATTATAACGTTACATTAAATGCCATTAATTGTCCATAATGGCTCCATTATAAAAGGAAAAAATGTATCCTTGAGAAATAGCTATAAAAGGTGAGAAATAAACATTTGTAAGGACACGAAATACTATTGGAACACGAAATATTCAGCTATTATTTACATCAATTATTTCTATTTCTACTTGATTATTAGTAACCCGAGTTCTTGTAAAATAAGCTTTGACCGAAATCCCAATTTTTGGTTAAACAAATTGGTTCCGCTACCGGGAATCTGATAATTTATTCCTTCCTAAATTAAACTTTTTGTCAAATCAATCATGTCAAATGTCAATGACAACAATCAAAGAGACCGTCAACTCCAGGAGAATCAGCAAGATGAGCGAACCCCGGTCCCTTCCCCACGAAATTCTCCTCGACAATCTCGAGAAGGAACTCCTGATGGATCTCCATCAAACGCAAATGATCAATTGGAAAATGATGGGGCAATCAACGAAGCTTTGCAAAAGTTATATCGCTCAACAGGTCAGCAAAGCTCTTGAGGCTTTCGCTAACCAGTTGTCGGTTGCACCACCAACACAAACTCCAAATAACAATACTTTGGAAAACCCTCATTCTGGACTCGTTAATTCAGGCAGTAGTGGAACTCCCAGCGAGTCTTGTGATGGAGAACCAGGTAACATAGTCAATTTTGATTTACAAAATTTACTATTAACTTTGCAGAAACAGCTCAAGGAGCAAAGCGACCGCATAGAGCAAATACCTGGAGTACCGCATGTAATCAAGGAATAGATATGGACAAATATTCACAACAAACTTGGAAGCCAAGTGTTGCTCCTCTACCAATTCCGAAGAAATTCAAGATGCCCGATATTCCAAAATACGATGGAATATCTGATCCACGAGACCACGTGACGGCATTCACAACTGGTGTAAAGGGCAACGATTTGACCAAACAAGAAATTGAATCAGTATTGGTAAAAAAATTCGGTGAAACACTCACTAAGAGAGCATTAACATGTTATTCTCTTTTCCCCGAAAATTCTATAAATTCTTTTGCTGAGCTTGCAGATGCATTTATCAAAGCACACTCGGGAGCTCAAAAAGTCGAAAAAAGAATGGAGGATATTTTCAAAATAAAGCAAGGAGATTCGGAGATGCTCAGAGAGTTCGTAGACAGATTCCAGTGTGAAAGGACGACGTTGCCATGCGTACCTGATAACTGGGCAACTATGGCTTTTACCAGTAATCTAAATGAGAAACGTTTAGAGGCCACGAGACGACTCAAGGAAAGTTTACATGAATTTCTAGCAACAACATGGAATGATGGTTACAACAAATACAACACGAAGCTGCGGATAGAAGAAGATACCATTGTTCAGTCTCAAAAAGAGGAGAGGGTAAGTTCAAGGCGTGCTGAAACTGAAAAGCAGTTCGGTAAAAATAGGTACGAGCCCTACATGGGACCAGCAGGAAGAGACTCGCGTTCAAAATAGGATAACTCAAGGTACGATTATAGATCGGGAGATAGAGAGTCAGGCTAATCATCAAGGTTCGGGAAAGAACGAAACGCATGAGAGACGCGTGGTGATGATGGAAGCTCTAAGGCGAAGATCGGCGGTTACAGTTTTAATGTAAGCACATCCGAATTGGTGGCTGTTTTGAGGAGCATGGACGACAAGGTACGCTGGCCAAAAGAAATGAGATCAAACCCAAATAGGCAAAATCCTGATCATTGGTGCAAGTTCACCATGATCACGGTCATAAAACAACGGATTGTAGATTGCTGCAAGGTGAAGTTGAAATTTATTGAAACAAGGGTATCTAACTGAATTATTTAGTGAAAAAGGAAAGCACACATATATGAAAAATAGACAAGAGCCCCCCAAAACCCCCTTCACCAAAAAGGCCTGTTAATGTCATCAGTGGGGGAGAAGAGATCAACGGCGTAACAGCAGTCAACAAAGTTTCAAAAATTACAGTCATATATGGGAAGCGAGTTCGATGTGTTTTGGAAGAAGAAAGTATTACATTTGATGATGCAGATGCAGATGGCGTACTAACCCCACACAATTACGCACTGGTAATATCTTTACTGTACATGACACTAATGTGAAACGAGTTTTGATTGATCCAGGCAGCTCCGTGAATATCATTCTATTAAGAGTGGTACATGAAATGCAAGCTGATACCCAAGGCGCACGCCTTATCTGGTATTGACAACTCGAGCGTTGTAACAAAAGGGTAGATAATATTCACCACATTCGCAGAAGGAGTTGTCAAAGACACGAAATTTCAAGTGGTAAGATGGACATGGCTTACAATATGATTCTCGGTAGACCATGGATTCACGAAATGGATGTTGTGCCATCTACCCTGAACCAAGTTATTAAATTCCCTTCACAATGGGGAATACGACAAATCCGTGGTGACCAGCAAGCATCCAGAAGCATCAATTCCGTAGCAGATTCAAACATAAAAAATGAAGAAAAATAGCAATTACTCAATTCAGTTGAGGATGGTGCAACACAAACCTCAACTGAACACGGGAAAACAGATGTAGATTTGAGGCCTGATACCATCCAAGATAAGGCTGTTCAAAACCGAACCGAAACTGTTAACCGAACCGAACCGATGGCTTATTGGCTTATTGGTATCGGATTATCGGGGTAATGGATGGTGAACGGATTGAGATTTTATAATTAACGGCTTAACGGTTTGGGGGCGGATTACTCAATTTTCTTATCGGGTAAACCGTTAACCCATTAAGAATTTTTTTATTTACACTTTTATCCCATTTTACGTCTCTGTGTATAGAGTGTTGAAATCTTGTAGCAGCGGGCTGTAGGTATTAAACCTGTTAGAGTATTTATTAGGGAGGTCAATAAATCACTAGAGTTACGCTGCATATGCATTTTCTTTAGATGATTTTTCCTAGAGAAAAAAACCTAGACTTTATAGTTTTTATCTCTAGAGTATCACCCAATAGATGCACTGTAAATGACAGTAGTATTCTTTTTTTATCTTAGGTGGCAAAACCATTATAAGTTTTGTAGTTCAATTGCATTAATATGAAACGCAGACATCCACAAATGTTTCGTAGTTTGTGGAATTGCTCTACTGGTGGCTATTATATGTTCTAATACCTCTTGTTAGATGAACAGGAGGATGATTGATAAGTTTTGTAGAATTGATCAGTAATCATATTGTAGTGCAATGAACTGGAAGTACTTGACTAGATTGTCTGGTTTTATGTCCTTTTTTTGCAAGCATCTAACAAATTAAAGTCTGATTTTCTGGATTTTTGGTCTTACAATTGGGATATCTTGTGAAGAACGAATGTTACTAAAAGTTTGATTGATTAATACGTGTATAAGTCATCTTGAATATGAACTAGAATGGAACTTGGAAGAGGATTCTTCAATTCAAGAATAATGTTAGATCTTAGATGGTATTAAATAATTTGGTATTGATTTGAAACCGCTTGTTATTGATTGAATGATTGTTCAAATTTCTATTCGGTTTAGCCGATAAACCGTCCGATAACCGCTCGATAATCATTAATCCGATACCAATCCGCCTGTTGTCTTATTGGATGGCTAGCGGACTACTATATTTATAATCCGATAACCGATAAGCCGAACCGTTAAGCGTAGTTATCCGCCCAATCCGCCCGATAAGCACCCCTAATCCAAGAGCTAGAGGAAAACAAAAACATCAAAACAACGATTGAGGAATTGGAAGCTGTAGTACTATTCGCATCCTGGCCTGAAAGGAAAGTCTACCTTGGGGCCAATCTCAGCCAGGAAATGAAAGGTAAGTTGATTGAATTTTTGAAAACTAACGTGAATTATTTTGCCTGGTCCCATTCTGATATGACAGGGATACCTCTGAAAGTGATGACCCACAAGTTAAATTAAGATCCATCATATCCACTTGTCAAACAAAAGAAAAGAAAGAAAGGATCTTTCAAAAATCAGGTGATTCAAGATGAGGTACAAAAGCTTTTAAAAATTGGGTCCATCCGCATGGTAAAATATCCAAATTGGTTGGCTAATACAGTAGTGGTACCTAAAAAGAATGGTATGTGGCGAGTTTGTGTAGATTATACTGGCCTAAACAAAGCTTGTCCTAAAGATTCTTTTCCATTACCGCATATAGATCAACTAATTGATGCCATTGCAGGACATGAATTGTTAAGTTTTTTTAGATGCATATTCAGGGTATAATCAAATCAAAATGGATCCCATATATGAGGAAAAAACTTCATTTATAACAGACAGGGGACTTACTGTTACAAAGTAATGCCATTTGGTCTCAAGAACGCTGGAGCCACATATCAAAGGTTGGTGACAAAAATGTTTCAAGAACATTTAAGGAAAACCATGGAAGTCTACATAGATGATATGCTGGTTAAGTCACAACAAGCAGGGGATCATATCCAACACTTGTCTGATACATTTCAGATTCTCCATAAATTTAACATGAAGCTAAACCCCGAAAATTGTGCATTTGGAGTTTCGTCAGGTAAGTTCTTGGCATTTCTTGTTTCTAACCGCGGCATTGAAGTAAATCCCGCGCAGATTAAAGCTATTGAGGAAATTCCTGATACACTTACAAGTAAAAAGAAGTACAGAGACTGACGAGGAGAATAGCAGCCTTGGGAAGATTTATTTCCAAATCATCAAAAAAATGCTTCAGGTTCTTTTTAGCTCTAAAAAAGCAGGATCAGTTCAAATGGCCTGAGGAATGTTAGCAAGCGCTTACAAATTTGAAAGTATACTTGTCAAATCCACCATTGCTCGTGAAGCCAAAAGACGGGGAGAAACTACTCATCTACCTTGCTATTTCAGAAGTAGCGGTAAGTTCTGTTTTAGTTCGTGAAGACCAAGGTAAACAGTCTCCAATTTATTATGTTAGCAAATCATTATTAGATGCTGAGACCCGTTATCCTCATCTAGAAAAACTTGCACTTGTATTAATCATGGCATCTAGAAAATTAAGACCTTATTTTCAAAGTCATCCCATCTCCGTAATAATTGCTTACCCCCTACGTAATATACTACATAAACAAGAGTTATCAGGTAGATTAGCAAAGTGGGCCATAGAACTAAATGAATATGACATTACGTATCAACCTAGAACAGCAATAAAATCGCAGGTGTTAGCAGATTTTGTGGCAGATTTTACCCAAAAGATGCAACTAGAAGCAGAAAAAGAACTACAGGTATTCAATGGGTCTAATCCAGGAACTTGGACTTTATTTACTAATGGTTCTTCAAATATAAAAGGGGCAGGTTTAGGTATTGTTTTGGTACCACCTACGGGAGAAACCATATGACAAGCTATAAAATGTCACCCTATTACTAACAATGAGGCAGAATATGAAGCTGTGATTGCAGGTTTAGAACTGGCACGCGAGCATGGCATAGAACATGTCGTAATCAAAAGCGATTCACAGCTCGTGGTTAACCAAATGTTGGGGACTTACACAGCCAGAGAGACAAGAATGCAGCAATACCTGGAAAAGGCACGTGATCTGGTTAGGCAATTCTAAACCTGGAAAGTCGTGCAGATACCAAGAGAGGAGAATGCCGAGGCAGACGCCCTAGCTAATCTTACATCTGCTACAGAACTAACAAATGATGAAAATGACGCCCTAGCTAATCTTACATCTACTACAGAACTAACAAATGATGAAAATACTTCTGTAATTAATTTATTTCATTCAATATTGATCAAGACAAAAACGAGATAAATTTCAATAATTTAACTTGGGATTGGAGGAACGAGATTGTCACTTTTCTTTGCAGTATGGAATATTACCTGAAGATAAGAAAAAGGCTCAAGACTTCGCAAAAAGGATGCTTGATACTGTTTAAAGCAAGTCAATCTTTATCGTAAAATGTTCGGTGGTCCCCTAGCAAGATGCCTCAGACCTTCTCAAAAGAGTATGTGATGAGAGAAATACACGAGGGACATTGTGGAAATCACGTGGGAGGAAGATCTTTAGTAAAAACCATGATTAAAGCCGGTTATTATTGGCCCAAAATGGAAGAAGACGCGGAAAATTTTGTGGATAAATGTTACAAGTGCCAAAGATACGGTAACAACATGTATAGGCCTGCTGAATTATTACATCTGGTCATTACACTGTGGCCTTTTATGAAGTGGGGGATGGATATCGTGGGTCCATTAACGCAAGCCAAGGGCAAGGTAAGGTTTTCATTGGTACTCACTGACTATTTTACTAAATGGGTAGAAGTAGGAGCTTTTAAACAGGTACGAGAAAAAGAAGTCAGAGATTTCATTTGGCGAAACACAATATGCCGATTCGACGTACCAAAGGAAATCGTATGTGATAACAGCCCACAATTTATAGGCATGCAAATCACATAATTTTTTCTGAGTTGGCAAATTAAAAGGATTACTTCAACTCCTTACCCTCCGGTGGGTAATGGATAAGCTAAATCAACGAGTAAAGTCATTATCAACAATTTGAAGAAAAGGTTGGAGGAATCCAAAGGCAATTGGCCAGGGGTGTTACCTGGAGTCTTGTGGGCTTACCGAACAACCGCCAAAACAAGTATGGGGGAAACACTGCTCTCTCTTGTATACGGAGCTGAAGCCTTAATCCCAGTCGAGATAGGAGAGCCAAGCACGAGGTATACACAAGCAACTGAGGAGTCAAATGAAGAAGAAATGCGAGTAAACCTGGATTTACTTGAAGAAAAGAGGGAAGCTGCGTTAATAAGGATGGCATCACAAAAATAAGTTATTGAACGATACTATAACCGGAAAGCTCATCTCATATACTTTAAGATTGGGGACTTCGTACTTAAGAAAGTTTTCCAATCCACAAGGGCAGCTAATGCAGGAAAGTTAAGTCCAACTTGGGAAGGACCTTATAAGATTCATGGAATCGCAGGAAAAGGAGCATATGAGCTTGAAATATTGGATGGCAAGATTCCACCCTCAAATTGGAATGGTGTTCATTTGAATAGATATATTTCTAAGGAAAAGAAATACCCACGGGCAGGTATCCCTATTAATTATTTTTATTTTTGAATTATTTAAATTTTACTAACAATTTTAGATGATAGGAAAAAAGCTATCCCGTACTAAATGATGAATTAAGACCTGCAAGACACGCGGAAACAATATAATTCCCGGTCTAGGGTTACAACTATTCTGATAGAAATTTAAAAGTGTTAAGCAGTCTTCATCTAAAATCGTACCTCCGAGTCCCGTTTGTTTTTCCTTTTCAGGAAAAGGACCGCATGGGATGAATAATCAAGTGCTCGAGATTTCATACTTCAAAGCTCAAACAGGGGGGGACTATATAATATACATATGATATATGCATAAAGAAGGCAAAGAAGACTGAAAATAACTAAAGTTCTAGCCCAAAAGTCTACTTATCAAATGAATCAAGTTCAGAGCAAAGCAACGAGCCAATAACACAAAGCCAGTAAAAAAAACCTTATAGAGTTGATGATATCTAGGTTAAAGGCAATGTTTAGCCATGGGTTATAAAAAAACCCTTGGATTTTATTTCCTTTTTTGCAAATCTGTTGTAAAGAAAATAGTTACGAAAAAGTTATAGAAGTTATTTAAATACATGTAAGATGTTATTTAAACTTGGCAAAGTTCAAATCAAAACTTTATCAAAGTTATTTCAAGAAACATGTGTGTTCATATTTCTTTTATCGTACATCTACACGGTTACGAAGTTGAGACGTCTTCTTCATTAAGTGTCGAATATAAAAGGGCCCTCTTTTATAATTCATGTTTGATTCAGATATCCATGAAGTTAACAAAGCATTTAAAAAAATTTAAAAAGGTAAGACAAAAACCCACGAATTAACAAACAAGACCTTGAGTATAAAGGCAAAAATGAGCAAAACAGAAGCTCAAGACAATTAAGTTAAACAAAAACTTCTTAATATTAAGTTTAGACTAAGTATGAACCTAGTCATAAACTGTTTGTCATTTTTATACAAAATGCCCCGAAAAGGTCTGGGGACTTGTCATTTCCAAAAAACTAAACCCCCAAATGGGACCGGGGGTTAAAAACACATTCCACCAAGAGAAAAAAACAGAGAAGTCACATTTTATAAACATTCACTGAGGGGCTGAAGAAGGATCTAAAGCAGTATCACTAGCGGCTGAAGGTTCGAGTTGGCTTGAAGGAGTTGGGGCATTCACCGTACGCATATCATCTTCAACATGCTCGGGAGTATCAACCATGGGAGAATGAAAATCTTGGCCTTGCTGAGTTTTTTCGATAGTCTCATTTATCTTGGCTAACTCAGCATCCAAGTTGAAACCCTCTTGGCTAGCCTCCACAAGGGTATCGTGGCATGTGTTTAAAATCGCCCAACTCACTTCAATAGCAGTCTTGTCCTCAAGAATCTCATAATCTCTCTACCATTGACCAATCTCGTTTTTGAGCTTTTCATTCTCAGCCAAGGCAGAATCATAAGAAGATTGTAGAGCAGCAAGTGAACTTTCTAAAAAACTAACCTTATCAGAAGACTCACGGAGATCTTCTTGGGTCTGAGTAAGTGTTTGCACAAGTTCACCAGCGTAAACCTCTTTCTCACTTAGCAAAGCCTTCAACTCTCTGATCACTTCACTGGCTTTGGAGAGTTGGTCAGAAAATGATGTCTCGAGGAGATTTTGTCCTTGTCGGCTTGATTTGAGGAAGCCTTCTCAACTGCTAACACTGAAGTCAAAACCTTCAACTGCTGCTCTAAGGTGCACTTGCTTTCTTCTAACACTTCCACATCAATTTGAAGGCTTTCATATTGTTCTTTCCAGTTGTCTGCTTCAATTTGATAATCATGCATTAATTGCTCCATATGAGAAACCCTCTTCATCATCTCTGTGCCAATAAGATTGATCTAAAAAAGAAGAAAAGGGTAAGAACCTTAATAAAAGAAGGATGGAATAAAGTGTAAAAAGTAGCAAATACCTTTAACGATGACTGCACTATGTCATTCATCCAAGTCAAAGAGCTGTGACTCTCGAGCTTGGATTTCTCAACTGGACCGATCAGAGGTTTCAACCATACATCAGCCCGACCTGACTTTTTCAAAAGGTTACCATCAGCAGGGACCTCGATGGTAATCTGCTTCATCGTTCCACTTCCACTCGAGGAACCAACCTCAGTACAATGAACAGTAATAGGGGGAACTGTGGAAGAAGTCACAGCTATCAAAGAACGTGTCACATGAACATGCATGGTAAAACAAGCAAGGGGTACTTCATCAGAAACTAAATCCAAATTGTAATTATCAAACCCACGAGAAAAAAGCTGATCAACAGAGTCACGAGCTGCCGCAGGAGTGTCATCATCAGAGCTCACCAAGGTGGCTTCAAATGTCTCGGTTTTGGGAACAGAACGGGGAGGGTTCGCTTCATCATCTGAAAAGACGCGTCTTCTGGCTCGTGCCCTTTTTATCAAGGAACCTCCATCTTGTTCCTCCTCTTCTTCAGAATCTTGGACTGGTGCAGCCTTCCTTTTCGATGAAGAACCCAAGATTATCTCTTGAGCTCTTTCCAAAGAAACTCTGGAAGCTACGACAGCATAAACACTTATACCTCGAATGGGAAATCCTGATAAAAAGAAGGATCAAAACAAATCAAAAGGAAAGGTGAGTGAAAGTATGAAGAAGATATGAGAAAAGCATTTACCGTGAGTTTTCACCTTCCAACCAAACCTATGCGAAAGGTTTTTCCAAGATCTACCTTCCATTGGAGCAACACTCAATAACTTTCGTGCCCAACCACGAAAATTGGGAAGCTCATCAACAGTTCCCATGGTTGCTGGAAAAGAGAAAAAGTTAAACAGGAGCGGGAAAAACAAAGGGAAAAGATAAAGAAGGTTATAAAAAAAAGTCACGTGCAAAATTTCACTTTTCAGGAAATGGAACATTCTGTTCACCCACTAAACCAACAGTGGGTGCAGCAACTAACCTGGCATACCAGCCACGGTCCTTATCGTCCTCTGGGCTAACTAACACTCTTTTACTTCTCACAACTAAAGTGAAAATTCCATGACGGAAAAGCTTCGGGGAGTACAGATGAATCAAATGGAAAAAATTAAAAGGCAAGTTAGCCAACCTTTTAAATGTCTTAAGCAAGAAAACAGCCCTCCACACAATGGGGCCAATCTGTCCTAGACAAACGTCGAAAAAATGACAAAATTCAATGATAACAGGATCAATGGGTGATTTAAAATTCAGTGTAAAGGGATACGTATACACAAAAGATAACCCGGTCAAGTAAGATGTAATTCTTTTGTTCACGTTGGGAATTATAATGGGGAAATCATCTTTCCGGTGGCAATCCCTTCGAACAACAGAGATCAGACCTTCGTTTATTTGAGATGGGTAAATATCAGCACGATCTAAAGAAGACATAGAAGAAAATTCTGATTGATTCTCTATCATTGTAAAAAGATAGTTCAGTAGAGACAATTTCATCTACTAAAGGCTCATGAATAGGTTCATTAGAATCTTTCTTCTAGATGAAGGTCCATGGGAAAGAGAACCCCTAGTTCTAGAAGGAGGAGTAGAACTCACCGGAGGTATAGAAGAACCTCTTACAGATGAAGACCCTAAACTACATAATCGTCCTCCTCTTATACTTCTAACGAGAGCAAGAGGAAGATTATCAACAATGGGGACTCTTGGAGGGTTGGGGTTTGAAGAAGACATGGCAGTATGAGGAAGAAGAAAACAAGAATTAATATTCTAAGATACGAAACTTTTTATGAAAAAGACAAAGACAAAAGCTATATTTATACTCAGAAGCAACCGTCAAAGAAAAGGTGTAATGATGGAAACGTCGTGATGGAAATTGTCGCTTCGTAATTGGTGAAGACGCAAAAAAGCCCTAAAAGACGCTGAAAATTTGCAGAACCAATCAGAAGACGCCACGCGTCACAAGCATTAATGGAAGTGACACATAAAGCATCAGTTCTAGAGAAGGTATAATGGCGGCAAAAATTCCCGCTTTAATGAGATCCACTTCCCAAATATTCAGTTGATGAATAAATATCAAGTGGGGGGACTATCTGTATTGGGAAAAGTTAAATTAATATGTCGAATTAATTATGTGGTGACATGTCATGACACGTGGATTGGTAAAGGAATGCCAGTTGGCAAAGAATAGTTGAAGAGGCACGAGCTTTAGCAGGCACGGGCAAATATACAGAAAAGCTAGAAGGGATAGATGCTCGAACCTCTTGATATTCTGAAGAGCCATCAGAAGAATGAACCTAAATAGCAAAAGGGATATAAATACGTATTATTGGTAATTAATAGGCATTAATTACAAACGTTATAGAATCTGTATTGAATCAGTTACGATTGCCAATTATAATGTTATATTAAATGCCATTAATTGTCCATAATGGCTCAATTATGAAAGGAGAAAAACGTATCTTTGAGAAATAGCTATAAAAGGTGAGGAATGAACATTTGTAAGGACACTAAATACTATTGGAATATATTGATTTACTTTGCTTTCTATTCAGCTATTATTTACATCAATTATTTTTATTTCTACTAGATTATCAGTGACCCGAGTTCTTCTAAAATAAGCTTTGACCGAAATCCCAATTTTTAATTAAACAAATACTTAGATAAAAATGCAAGAATATGAGAAAATTTAAAAATAGATTCCTAAGCAATGCAATGCTGCTGCAAATAAGTTGTATTCTGATTATTAAAATGTTGCTTGTATGTTAAATGCATAAGTCGCACGTAAATCAAAGCATGAAAGAGTGGAACGGGAAATAATACGAGAGAAGGGAAAAATAGTAATAGAAATATACAAGAATTTTGTATAATCAAAAGAATATATGAACTAACAGGAAGTTTCAAATCTAATAGTCGAAACTCCATATGACTAAACTGTAATGAACATTTAAAGACACTATATAATTGAACAATCACAATTATTCAGGGTCGTTTATTCCTTTTTTCTGCCAACTATACAAGGTGTAAAAGAATTACCGACATGCATTTGTTGAGTAGATTGTCCTGCAGCCATTTGAATTGTACCTCTATAGGGCTCTTTTTGTCGAGCACTTCATGGGCATCAACATATATAAACATGCTCTGTTAATTTAATTTTTTCATGGAATAAACTTGTTAAACACTTGCGATAAGCAACGGTTAAAAATTTTGGTGAAATATTCAAGAAGTTGAATAACAAATAGATAGATTCTAAATATTAAAATTGAGAATACATAAATAGAGATACCTTCATCTTGCGGGTATAACGCCGAGAAAACAACCAAACATGAAAGAGAATAATAACTATGTTCCAAAATCATAAAGAAGCGATTTACCTTGAGAATTGAGAGAAACAACTCTTCTGTGGCAACTGGGAAAAAAGAAGAGTACTAAAACACAGAGGATTGCAGAGAAGACACGTATGGCAATTAAGAGAGGAGAGTGAGGGATGTTATGGAAGGAATTTAAGGTGAAGCGACTGTAGGGGTTTTTGCTTTTTGCATATGAGTGTAACCGATGGAAATTAGAAAAAAGACGGGAATGTTTAATTTTCATCGGGAAACAATTTATTCTTCTTTAAAAAAGGGAAAACTCTAAGAAAAGAGATAAATACAAACCCTAAAATTTGAGAGATGCCATGTCAGATTTGTATTCCCCTGCTTTATATATATATATATATATACTATAATATATATTATATATAATATATAATTATAATATATATATATATATAATATATATATATATATATATATATAATCATATATATATATATCATATATATATAATAATATAATAATAATAAGAAGAAAGAAGAGTATTGCAGGAGAAAGTAGAGGGAGAGAATTATTATTAATTTGGAATGAATTACAATGAATAGAACATCTATTTATAGGGAAGAGTGACTTAGACCACCAAGTAATAAACCCTAGAATCTCTCTAAATATAGACATTCACCATAAATAAAATTCTATTTTATAACCTCCCCTTGAATGTCTATTCAACAGATAATGTGCCTCGTTAAAACTTTAACTAAAATAAAACCCAGTGGAAAAATAATTCTAGAGAAGGAAAAAGAGTACACATATCTAATAATACGCCTTTTGGTTTCCTCGTTAAAAACCTTGCAAGAAAAACCAGTGGGAAAATCTTGTAAGGGAAAAGAGTACAACGCGTATTAACTCCCCCTGATGAGAGCATCAATTCACATCCTTAAAGCATTTGCATTCAATCTTGTGCACAACTTCAAAAGATCTTTGTAGTATTTGATAAACAAATCAGCCATATTAACTTGAATGAATATATTGCACTTGAAATCATCATTGTTGATAGAGATGGATTGTCTTCATATGATCTTGTTGGAATCGTCAGTTCAATATCTTCACATAGAGGTGAAAATCTTGCTATCATATTATCATGCATTAGTTATAGCAAGATATTTTGTGCACAAAATTGCATTGAAGATGTAGTACTTCATGACATGATTCTATATGCTTTAAGCAATTTAAATTCTTCAGAGATTGTTAAGTCATATAAGCCATATAATAGACTTTAGATGCATATCAAGTTTTCATGTCATGCTAGACATATTATGATATCGAAAACTGGTTGCACATGACCATTGACTTATACTTCAAGTGTTTGAACTACATGTTCAAAACTACATGTCTTTCATATAAACCAATTCTATTCGAATTATTTCTTCAGACTTAAGATCCTCATATATATATATATATATATATATAATAGCTATCATAGATGACGATCGACAAACATTTATATATCAGTTTCAACATTTTTCATAAAGACATAACATAGACGATCTCTTCATTCATATTTTCAGGTACCTGAATCTCTTGAGATTTTTATGAAGTGTTATGTCATGTGATCTTCTAGATCACTTGCCTCCTTTATTATGATCATTTTGATCATTTGCTCATCTTCTTTATCAAGAAGTTTATTTGAAACCGATTTGTCTATATGCTTTAAAGCATACTATAGACTGGTCTGTACATGACCCACCCGCAACTGGTCCATGATGGCACCTCTCGTGAAGACGAAGTCCAGCTAACTAACCCAACTCGTCTTTTCAAAAGTAGTTAAAACATAATTAAACAGCTTAAATATGACTTAATAGTATTAATTAGCGGAAATACAACCCAACACAGCCCTAATTGGGGTGTCACAAGTCACAAGCATCTATAAGAATGTAATTACATTTACAAGTCTAGAAATACACTGAACAGGAATAATGAATAACATAGAAAGAAACGGTGCTGCGAACGCTGGCAGACACCTCGCTAGACTACTAGAGCTCTGCTTCCAAACAGTCAATAACCGCTACCGGGTGAATAAATACCTGCAACTGCACGAGGTGCAGGGAGTAAAGTGAGTACTCCAACTCAGTGAGTAATAAAGGTAAATAACAACTGAGCAGTAAGAAATCACGTAAAGCAACCAACATGCTGTATAGAAGCAGGGTATAATCCTTTGAGAAAACAGTGAAGCTGTGAAATCTTTAGAAATATATTGGCCAGTTTAAATCTCTTTCGAAAATGATCTTTTCAACAGTTACGAAACAATTTCAAAACAGTTAGTGCTGATAAGCACAAAAAAAAAATCCGCCCCTCAGGCACAAATACCGCAGTATAACAGGTAAATAGGCAAGTAATTATGCAAGATGAGCACATAAAAGTTCTCCCCTTGGGAAATATCTCAAAACAGTACCAGCCCCTCGGGCTCACTCTCAGCCCCTCGGGCTCTCTCTCTCAGATCACTCTCAGAACAGTATCATATAGTAACCGATGCGGCGTGCAGCCCGATCCACATCTCGCTGCGGCGTGCAGCCCGATCCATATATCGTCGACCGCGCTCACTGGGGTGTGCAGACTCCGGGAGGGGCCCCTTACGGGCCAAGCACAATATCAAGCCACCTCGTGGCATATAACATAGGGCCTGAAAGCCTTCTCACATCACTCACAAGGCCTGAAAGCCTCCTCACATCATTAACAAGGCCTGAAAGCCTCCTCACATCACTCACAAGGCCTGAAAGCCTCCTCGCATCACTCACGAGGCCTGAAAGCCTCCTCACATCACTCACAAGGCTTGGAAGCCTCCTCACATCACTCAACATATCCTCACATATGGCCCTCGGCCTCACTCAGTCCAGAAAACATCATAAGCCCCTTGGGCATCAATAAAATAGTAGTGCTCAGCCCAAACAACAGTGGAAATATCATTTAAGTCTCAAAGTTCAATTAAAGCGGCTGAGTTTGTAAAACAGTATAATCAACAGGACTGAGTTCAAGTAGTATATCAAAATAGTGAGGAAACAGTGATAAAAATCCCCGAAGGGTTCAGATAATTGGTACGAAGCCCAAATATGGCAATCAGCCCAAATCATGATAATAACAAATAAGTTTCAGTCAAATACGCGATAAAATCATCAATCGGGACAGACCAAGTCATAATCCCCCAACGGTGCTCTACCCCACGCTCGATATCCGGCGTGCAAGTCACCTCAATATAGCACTACGGTGTGCAATCCGGGGTTTCAAATCCCCAGGATATCATTTACAATCATTACTCACCTCGAACCGGCGAAATCTCTAGCTCGCGATGCCTTTGCCCCTCAAACCGGCCTCTACGCGCGTCGAATCTATCCAAAACCAGAATGAATACGTCACAATATGCCAATGGGACAATACCCAATCGAAAACAATCGAAAATTATTAAAAATCTCGAAATTGGCAGAACCCGAGCCCCGGGCCCACTTCTCGAAACTCAGAAATTTTTACATCAACGGGTTCCTTATCTCCTCACGAGTTTATACATACCAAAAGTACTAATTTCCGATAACATTTCGACCCTAAAATCCTCAAATATATCCAAGAGGGTTTTCAAACTTTTCCAACTTAAAATCACTAATTACATGTTAAAAATAATAATGGATTCGGGTAATCTAACCAAAATTGAGTTAAGAACACTTACCCCGATGTTTTTCTTGAAAATCTCTCGAAAAATTGCCTCACCCGAGCTCCCTTGGTCCAAAACTGGAAGAGTGAGACGATTTTGGACTTTATCTACTGCCCAGGGATTTGTTCTTTGCGTTCGCGGTCCTCCTCTCGCGTTCGCGAAGAACAAAATTTCCAAAACTCATTTTTCAAACTCTTCTCGGACAGCCTCTAGTATAATGGCAATAACTTTTGCTGCAGATGTCCAAATAACTATTATAATATGTTTCTGGAAACTAGATTCAAAGAGCTACAACTTTCGTTTTTGAATCATCTTAAAATTCATTGTAGATAGAGAGATACGATCCTCCGAAGTAAGACCCGCGCAACAGAATTTCTTCTTTGTCGCGAACGCGTGTCTCTCTTCGCGAGCCAGAATCCAAATCCTTCTTCGCGAACGCGAGGGGACCCTCGCGGACGCGAAGAACAATACCAGATACCAGCTTCAGCTATTGCAAAACAACCCGAAATGATCCGAAACCACCCCGAAATACACCCGAGGCCCTCGGGACCTCAACCAAACACGCCAACATATCCCATAACATTATTCAAACTTTTTCCAACCTTCGGAACGCTCAAAAAAATATTAAAACACCAAATTTGCATCGGATTCAAGCCTAAGAATTTCAAGAACTTCCAAATTCCGTTTTTGATCAAAAACCCAACCAAACCACGTCCGAATGACCTGAAATTTTGCACACACATCCCAAATCACCTAAAGAAGCTACTGCAACTCTCGGAATTCCATTCCGACCCTCGGATCAAAATCTCACCTATCAATCGGAAATCGACAAAATACTAACTTCGCCAATTCTAGCCTAATTCTACACCGGACCTCCAAAACCAATTCCGATCACGCTCCTAAGTCACAAATCATCTAACGAAGCTAACCAAATCATAGAAACTCCGATCCGAGCTCATATACAAATAAGTCAACCCTTGGTCAAACCTTTCAAATTCGAAGCTCAACTGAGACTGTTCCTTCAATTCATCCCGATTCTCCTGAAAACCAAAACCGACGATCTACATCAGTCATAATACATTACACGGGGCAAGTCATGCCCGGGAACTGGTGATCAAAGTGCAAAAGCTCAAAACGACCGGTCGGTTCGTTACATTGTCCTTCTAGGACTTATTCTAATAGGAGCATTTGCAATGAGAATATAGTTACTTTCTTTGGGTCAGCAAATGCGTCTGGCATGCTATGCAATAAATTGCACATGAATTATCCTTTTATGAACTTCAAGTTCATATTATTTTATTCAGGGATCTAGATGTATAAATGATAATTTATTCCATGTAACTTTTTCTCAATTGTTGTATCTTGTCTCCCCCTCATGTTAGAAAAACTAACTTGTTTCCTCAACTTTGAGAATCCATCTTTGTGTGTTATGGTGTTAATCAAAATATAAACCGCACATCAATAATAATGAGATGGAATTATTTGGTTCCTGACCCTGAAACCACTTGTGAGGGGAGAATATAATATACTTTCGTATATAACGAATATCAAACTGATATATATAACTTTGTTCTCATAAGCAATAGTTTAGCTATTAAGTTGAGGCACTCAATAAATTATTTTGCTAAACCAACTGTGATGTAAACCTACTTATCAAGATAAACTATCTTGAATAGAAAATCTGGAAATTATGCTCGAAATTAAATTATTGAGCAAGTTACCTCGCACACACCGGCCAGGTTGCGGGTTAATAATAATTGCACATGTAACCATCTCATAGATGCATCTTATGTGGTATACATGGCAGGTGAATGGGCCCATATTCACCTTTGATATTTCCAGCATTCATGGGATTCAATCCCAATTTAATTGGTCTATTAATTAATGAGAACAAGCAATATAAGAGAATTCGTAAAGAACTTTCTAGTTCTTTAATATTTACCCATGTGAATTCTCTTTTATTTTTGCACATCATACTTGAATTAACATGGCTAAACCAATTATGCCAACTGGATAAATTATCAATATTGATAAACTTCAGGTTTACACCATGATGTGTGCAATTATTAATAAACTCCAAGTTTACTATGATATGGGTTTTTATATCAATAAATATCCAGTTCATTGTGGTATTCTTTTGTTTATGTAGTACAAATTGGAGAATAAAGCGGGTAGCTTTTCACATACATATTACCCCGCTAGCAGTTGTAGTAATAGAAGATATTAAATCTTTCCTTTATTTATAGTCTCAATATAATCAACCGCTTTCGCATATACTTTGGAAACTGAATAAGTTTCTTTGAGACTTACTACAACACAATACCTTATTGGTAATTAATTGTGTTTCTCCAAAATAGTATAATTGGCTCTTGCAGAGTTCTCAATTAATTTTGTAGTACCACATATTCATCAACAACCATATGGTGAATATCTCTTTTAAAGAGAAAGTTATACCATTATGGTTATGGTCAAAATTATATGCAAGATCTGTTTCTTGCATTATCGTTGTCTTTTAACAATCACAATGCCAAAATATTTTGGCGTACAATAGGTACGTGACCAATGACCATTCATGCCATAATAATGACATTATTTTCTTATATCATCTCAAACCTCCTTTTAGAGGTGAGTGCGGTATATTCACTACCACTAGCAAGTTCATATTCTTTGAAGAATGAATATGTATTCATAAATCAGATGTTGTCACATTCATATCATGAATGGACCATAATCATCTATATGTGCTTTACAAAATCTCATGTCAAATCGATGACAAATATTTTTCACAGAGTTAAAGATTATTTTGAGAATCCTTATTGTTCTCATTACCACAAATGATAACGATTATAATTTCGTCTATTGCCAAGTCCATATCCATTGATATATTCATAGTAATAATTTTGTCTTCTTTGAGACTTATCACATACTGCTATCACATTCTCTTAAAGGAATGAGAATGGAGCAAATTCAATGGCACGAGTTTTCAATTCTTTGCCCACAATCATACATGAATTAGATCATGGCGAGGCATAGAAATTTTACCACTTCAGGTGGTTATAATTTCTTGCAAACTCCATTAGAGTTGTAATCAAACTTTGTTGTCTTTGCTTTATTTAAAATCAAAGTATAGAATAAAAGAGAAAAATACGGTAAAATACTTACCTTAAATCCAGAATTTAATCATGAAGGAAGTTCATGGAATAATTGACAATCATTATGCTCAATCCCAAAGCTTCTACTCAATGTCTCGTGCTGATAACGTGTTATAAAACAATAAAAGAAGAAGAAGAAGAGTATTGCAGAGAAAAGTAGAGGGAGAGAATTCTTATTGATTTGGGATGAATTACAATGGAATGGAACCCTCTATTTATAGGGAGAGGGTGACTTAGCCACCAAGTAATAAACCCTAGAATCTCTCTAAATATAGACATTTATCATAAATAAAATTTTATTTATACATATATTCCACTGTTCAGCTATTAGACCATGTTATTTCATTTACATTGTTTATCATGTGACTGTTGGCTAACCTAGCGGGTTGGTTTAAGTGTAACTGCGACTTGTGAATTTAGGATCGTGTCATAATTCGAGCGTATGGGTGAAAATAGAATATGCACTAAATCTGGTATTGGAATTGCAGAACTATCTTGATTTTCTAAACAAATATTTTGAATTAGCCCCTTTAGAATGGAAAACTACAAAACAGAATTATAAATCATAAGAAAATTCTAAGTACTAAAATCAACTACTAGAGGCCAATGCAGCGATATGGAAAGGAAGTGCAATTCTTCACAACTATATCATCTATCAGTTAGTCCCCACTCCCCACAATCTAGCACCGTTACATAAGAGGAGTACTTTACTTTCTCCTTTTCCATTTCCGCTCCTCATTGAAATAAATACACAAATATGTCATCCATCAGTCCCAGTCCAATGTTGATATTGACGTGTAATAGGAATACGTCATCAAATGTCTCTTCTAAAACCTTATTGAAAGTAAATACACAACAATAAAGAGAGGCCAAAAGAATTAGTGAATGATTTGTCCAACCACAAGAGAGAAGAAAGAGGAGAAAAAGAGAGAGTTGAGAGAGGAGGATAAGAATATTTCATTCACAGTAGCAGAAAAGACAACATTGGATTCCACAATCTCTAACTTACTCGACTAGACTAAATTGAAGTACATTAAAACTTAAATTAAGCTAAGCAATTAGAATAATAAAAATCCAATACTAGGACTTAACTGTAAAACATACAAATTTTCTTTACTCCAACCGTCAGCTATGTATCACCAAATAGGCGGCCGGTACAACATCTGCAAGCCTATTCGTTACAGAAGCTCGCTAACTCAATTTAAGCTAGCAATCTCTAGCGCAAGGGTATGGGTCTATGGATTGGAACCCTGCTCTATCAAAGTACCAATCCGCAACAGCTTCAGCAATTGCCTGCACAGATAAATGTTGCAACACAATGTTTTACTTATTATAACTAATAAAATTTGGCAATGACAGGCGCATGATAAAATTTAAACTTTATACAAAGAAAATAAAAGGATAAATACCTTAAGAAGTAATCTTGGAGAGGTAGGACTATACCATAAATGTGTCAAATGAATTACACCGTGAGAATAGCAAGACGTGATGAAATAACCCCTCGTGAAAGAAGGGGTGAGCCCCAAGAATGCCTTTAAGAACTCCACTGCAAAAACTTTTAAAAAAAATAAAGAAACAAAAAAGAGTAAGGGGAGGAAAAGTGACATTTATACTTATGTGATTTCAAGGTATGCATTAGTTAATTACCAGAGAAGTACTAACCTTGAATAATTGAACGCTGGCCAAATGTGCAGTTACTTGTATGTTTCTTGCAATCGTCCCAAACATGTTGAGGATCGAGGTATTCAGGAACCAAAGTATTGTTAATCTGGAGTTAGAGTGTTGGGTCATCTTAATGAATCTCTTTTGGATTTTATAGAAATGTAAAATAAAAAAAAATAAAAACGAAAAAAATTCTTAGAATAAAAGAAATTAGCATTTGTCCTCTTGACCTGCCAAGCGTCATAGCGTAAATTTATTATAAAAAGTGGAGTCTAAACATATGGAACAACGTTCTGAGAAAAAAAACACTGCACCATTATTAAAGAAAACAAGTGTTAGAGAGCAATATTTATATAGCATAAGAAAAAAAGTTTTTGTTTCGAAAAACTTAAACTCTAAATTACCAGACTTGGTTCCATTGCCGACGTGCAAGATGGTGGCAAATTCTTAGCGGATCCCTTATACGAGAGAAAAAAATATTATTGAAAAGGAATCTAACTTGCATCTAGTTGTTAAGCATATATTATACAACTGTACTAACAAAAAAAGTTGATCGAACTAACATGTAATGTAACAACTCTCTGATACATCTCATGAATATCTGATGTACCAGAAATAGTCTTCCTGCATATATAAATCATGAAACGCTTGAGTTGCAATGACATAGATACAAATAAATTAAATCAAAAGACATCATTTTCTTGAGTGATTAGATCACTTAATGGATAGAAAGATAACCTCACCCGTTAATGAAGAAGCCTGCATCTGCGACACACTTAACTCTAACATACTTCGGCAAGAGGGCCCTGAACTTGTCGCAGTTTAGGATTGTAGCCAACCCTCCTGCTGAAACGCCGCTCAGAAGTGCCTAACATACCATTTTTTTTAAGATTAGAAAGTTAGGAAATAAGAATAAAAAAGAGAAACGCATAATAAGGTAGTGTGTGGCTTGTAATGATGAATATATATGAAGCCAGGCCAGAGAGTAATTCAGTAGGATATTCTTACATTTTCAGCATTTTGAAGGCCTTTGCTCCATAAATCTTCTATGATAGCTTTATATATTCTTGCCCCTCTAAAATACAGCTTGTTGCCCTAATGTAGATTTGGCAATTTCAATCAGAAAAATGTAACTTAATTATCAATTTTAGTGAGAGATATATAGTAATCCTATTACTTACAGGGTCAACTTGTTCAACATCACTAGTGAAGGATGAACCATCACAATAATTCACCTTCACCCTGTTCCAGTTGTAAAACTCTACCAATTCCAATTTTGCTCGCAGTTAGAAGAAGTGGGTAAATTTTAATAAAGCAAGATAATAGTGTATATGAACTGAAATATACATGAGCCTTCTTCACCTGGATTATCTTTGGAACTATTATAAAGTATCCCAGCAAACCGAGATACATTATCCATATGCAGGGAAGAACCTAAGAACTTAGCTGAACGATCAAGGCAATCTGGGATACTGCTGCACCAACCGCCTGGCTATAAATATGAAAATTTTCTAGCGTTAGCAAAGCAGAATAATGTGGTGACTTAGTTATAGTGAAGATGAAAAGTAGTAAGTAACTAACTTCCAATTCGATAATCCAGCTGCGAAGTCCGCTACCATGTCCTCTATCAAGATGATATGCTGGCGGGCTTCCGTCGAGGCACACTGTTTGATGACTCATAAACAAATAAATACTTAGTACTCATACAAGACTGCATGTTACGATTCTCTTTTAATTACTCTGTGCAATGAAGTATTTTACCTGCGCCTTGAGCAGTGGCGCTGTGAACTATGGTGATGTTGACAAGCAGTCTTTTTGAGCAATAATTGTTGTCAACATTGCTAGCAATACTAACAAGAAGGTTTCCATCCTGCAAAACATCCAAATAATTATGCAGTTGTTGGTTCGATGCTTATATTTGCTTACATGTATTATACTAAAGTTTAGAGAACAGCAGTAATCGAGTTCTTATATTCAAATAAGGCCAAGATAACAAATAGTGATAATAAAAACACAACACAAATGGAAAACACCTTGTTTACCCTGGAATCCGGATAACAATTGAATTTATATGGGGTTTTAAGGATCCGTGAACTAAAAGATACAAAAGGTTTGGATTGAGGAAAATAAAAGATAAAGACTCAACAATTGCTGCTAAAGTAAATAATCGCAGAATATGATATTGCTTAGAACAATTGTGCTTGATAGCGTACAAGAATTGAGAGAGATGGTACCGTAGTGTAATGGTTTCCGATCCCCTCTTTATGGGGTCTTCTCCCCTTTTATACATTCTGATTAAGGGTAAAAATAAGGTAGGTAAATTAATTACATCGTGGATCCCTGTAATTACGCCTTAATGGCCTGAAGTGGTTGAGAAAATCACGTTTGGGCGAGATATCCGGCGACGCTTGGTTATCCGTTACGAGTCCGGCTTCCGACCTTGTGTGTTTCTCCATCCGGTGGTGACTCATATCGAGCTCTGCAACGGTCTCGAAATGACTCGACCTCGGTTGTTGACGTGGCCGTCGTTCTACCTTGCATCCAGGTCGGGTTCGATGGCCC
>NW_017671261.1:0-459 GCF_001879085.1 Nicotiana attenuata | reverse complement strand
AGGAGGTCTTATGAGATCGAATATGCCTCGAGGAGGTCTTATGAGATCGGACTTGAAAGCATACCGAAGAGTCGAACAAAATCTTTAGGTTATGATGTGAATATGCATCAGATAGTCTTTGCTATTGCAGTAATAGTCAATACATCATACTGATCCGGGCGGATTAGGTCAGGCTAGTTGGGTGATCTAGTATACAATGATTTACCCTTAGATACCTTTGTAGTAGCACGATGTTCTTGCTGCCTCGTTAAAAACCTTGCCGAAAAACCCGAGTTGGGACAAAAACGATCGAAGGAAAAAAGAGTGCAGCTCGTGCTTTCAGTCTCTCCGATGTCCGAACTTGTCTTAGCGACCGATCATCGACCTGCACGGGTTAGGATCGGACAAGTCTCAAAAAATTTATGGAAGCGAAGAAGAAAGAAGACTTACCTTTAGCAGTAGTATCTCTTCAAGTGGCCT
>NW_017671260.1:323766-326826 GCF_001879085.1 Nicotiana attenuata | reverse complement strand
AAAGAACCATTAATTGATCACTGAATTACTGATCATTCTTAGTAAATTTATATTATAAAAATCTAAATTAAAGCGGTAGCTCTAATATGTGCAAAAGTCTCTTAAAAAGATTAATTCAAAATACTCGGGAAATTGTATTTTTCTTGAGAAAATGTTTACTTCAAGAGAGTGTAAGAATGTGTTCACAGACAAGCTTTTCCACCACAATCATGTTGCACCATTGTAGGATCACAGGATGGAGGATGGTAATTGCGAGTCTGATAATAAAAGGATCGAGGATGGTAACTATGGTCTACACTCTAACATAGTATCTCTAGTTACCGGGTGTATGGGATTGTACTTTGTTTCCTTATCAAAAAAGTATCTTTAGTTAACCAAGTTAACTGGACATCAGCTTGCCTAAATTTTCGCTCGAGGCATTGAGAGAGTACATGTGAAGGCAATCTTAAAACAAGAATCTTTGACATTTAATTTCATGGTTGGTATTCGGTGAACGTGGAACTTTAGCTGCCAATATTCCAGACTGTGTGGATCATTGGTTCTCACTTATGTGATGAGTTCCTACATTTCAATTTCAAATTGTTATGAAAATTTATTGAAGTTTTTCAGTGTTCAAGAACTCTAAATGACTAATGTATGATTCATTACAAATAATGTATGCTGGGTATGTGAAAAGAGAGGATATACAAGGCCATGTTGCATACTAGAGCACAAAATGCTAGTGAATTCTGCCGCATGAATTTTGCCATTTGGTTCACAACTGAATATAGGAGCAAATTGAGGTTAGTGTTGGTGCACTAGTGTAGTGTATACCTTTTAGGGGATGAGTTTTATTTGTGGTTTTTTATTTCCTCTATATCTATTTCCTTTTATTGGAGATATGTCTGTGGGAACTTGATTCATTTACATGGTTGCACAATCTTATTCCGTATTAGTTGAGAAATGTAGAAGCAGATGTATTCAAAACTACTAGTTTTAGGAAGTGGTGCGACATCAAACACATAGAAAAGTTGCAATCAATCTTGTGATGAGTTAAGTAGTGCTCTTTGAACTATGTTCGGACATAACTCTAGTCATGTTTATATGAATAGATGAGTGTAACTCTTATGTTCCTGAAAGTGTTAGAGTTGTCTTTAGTTTATATGAAATTCTGAAAGATGGCTTTCTCTTTTAGTTCTACTGCCTAATATCCGATAGTCTCTCTCTCTCTCTCTCTCTCTCTGTACCTTGTTGGTTGCTGATTCTGCTCACTATGTCAGTATATGCTAATTAGCTGTTTTGCCGTACTGATTTATGGCTCAAGAAACGTTATACATCTCTCTGGTATTTGACCAAGCACCTCAAGCTTTTTTATACCTGTTCTCTCTTTCAGGTTAATAGTAAATTTTATCAAAACTAAATAAACAAAGGTAGACAAATCATCCTTTTTATTGGACATTAGTTTCTCTGATTTTTTAGTTCCATGTCAATTACTTACCCTAGAACCTGAGATTGTACTTGAAAAGTTTATTCAACCGAAGAACTGTACACATGCATGTATATAACAGTATAAGCATCAGTATATCTCGCTTCATAACTAAATCCGTCATAGCAGTGAATTAACTAGAGATGTTTATAGATACACTTAGCTCGAAAGGTTGTGGTGTTTATCTCGACAATTAACTGTTAATTGCTTAGGATTTGACAGTATACTTAACTAATTAATAGATACATTAACCTATATTAGCTAGTCTTCATGTTAACTAAGATCCTTTTAGCTTAGCAAAGCTGCAGATGAATTTGTGAAGGAACCATAAAAGTTAGGCTTTTGATCTCTGATTGAGAAAGAGATTTTGGTCGCTAAGTTGTCGCCGCCGCCGCCGCCGTAGGTTCTCTCGCACGACGGGCACATGCTAAGGGTGGCAGCCGATAATTGAACACGAAAGGGTGCTGCCATTTTCAGAGATTTCAATTCTTGCAGTTCTTTATTTAGCCTTCTGTTCTCTCCTTTTAAATCTTCAGTGACAAAATTAGATTTACTCCCAAAGATAAGGGATAATTTTTGCTAATAACTCACTATTTTTACTTTGATATTGATTTATTTATATAATCCTTATTACTTTTATTTCAGGATGGATTTCATAGAAGCTGAGTGAATGGTGTCAGATGCAGCCTGATTCTGACGATGGTACCCCAATCCAACCGTCACCCGATGTTATGACTTCAATATGGACGGATGTAGCAGGTGGTGTATCCAAAGGAAGAGTTTACGGGCTTGGAGTACAACGACCTTCCTCTTTTCGTCCATCGCCATTAGTTTCGGATGCTCCTAATCAGGAAGAAATGGGAGCAATGCAAAAGAATATTGAGTTGTTGTCGAACGATATGAGACGGCCGAAGCTCACATTGCTAGAATGGATAAATACATGAAAAAACACATGCCCCACTTTTATGATGATGAAGAGTCTGATTCAGATGTGTAGTAGTGATTTAAGGTTGATTACTGTTCTTGGATGTTTAAATTTTATATTTAGACTTTATGGTAGATTTGAATGATGTGGTATATATATGTTTAGACTTTATTATATTAGTGTCGATATGTATTAGCTACTCAGACTTTATATTACATATTTCGATGTTAAGTAATGTTTTGGTTTGACATTATGGGATTTGAATGTTTGTTTGTTGATGTTGGAATTGATTGGTTTGATTATTAGATTGTTTAGTTGGAATTGATTGTGTAGTTGAAATTGATTTGTTGAGTTGGTTGTTTAGTTGGAATTGGCTTGTTGAATTGGTTGTTCATAATATTTTGCATTTGACAGGTGATGTGCTAATAAAATGGCAGCATGCTGTCAAATTTCAACCCAGTTTTCCGACTACTGTAGTCGAAAAGTGTGCCCCAGCATAATGATTTTCCGACTACAATAGTCGGTAAATGAGGCCAGAATAATACAGATTCCGTCTACTGTAGTCGGAAAACACAATAAAATAACTAATAAATAATTATTATTTGTATAATATCCCCACTACAGTAGTCGAAAATATTTTTTAAAATAAATAATATTTTTTCTTATTTTC
>NW_017671260.1:237031-320940 GCF_001879085.1 Nicotiana attenuata | reverse complement strand
AAGATCCATAACACGATTAATCCTCATGTGGGTATTACACTTGAAGGTAAGGTGCAGGTCATGATAATTTGAATGAAGTAGCAGATGGTAACAGTAAGGTTAGTGTCACGCCCCAACCTCGGGAGGCGCGACCGGCGCTCAATCGAGTGAACCCAACTGAGCAAGTCTTATCAAACACTTCCTACCCAACTCAATATGATTAAGGAATCCGGCTTTCGTTAAATTAGACAATAGGAGGGGCTGCACATTCAACATTGATAGTTCATTTTATATCACAACCTTAAACCGTAGTTAGGTTCCAAGATTCCCATACAGTTACAATTTAGAGAAAACATGAGTTTAGAATTACAACATAGTTCATAGACCCATCCAACACCCATACATAACCCACACCAACGTCTATGGAGCCTCTATGGATACAAAAGACAAGTTATGACAATGCTGGCAACAAGGCCCCGGCTATACCTCAAAAGTGGAAGTCTACAACAAAGATGTACAACATAACCCCTTGAAGGAGAAAGGGGGGCTCACCAAGACTTCGAAAGGAGGACACTCCGCTACGCGAGATCGGTACTGTCCACTATGGAGCCACCTACATTCATTTAAAAATGTAGCGCCCCCGACAAAAAGGACATTAGTACCATGGAATAGTGCTAGTATGTATAACTAAACACCATCTAGTTAGAAAGAACTTTCATACAAGAATAAGGCAATCACAAGTATAGCTCAAAGAAAACTTTAAATGGCCACAATATTATCAAATAAAAAAATCACACAATTTTCACATCGTGTTTCCATAGCTTTTATTTTGGGCATTTCATACTGTTCATCATTGTTCACATTACCAACGCTATCTTGAGCGGAGTCCGATCTCGACCCGATCGGCTAGGTTGCCTCATTTGAGACATTCATTTCAATCACAAACACATTACCACCATGTGCGTAGCATGGCGTCCGATCTCGGCCCAATCGGCTAGGCCGCCTTACCAAGGCGTTTCCCTTTTTCATCAATCATCTCATTTCAAGCTTTGTTTCCCATAAATCATTTCATAGGCACTTGGGGCCACAGCTATCACGTCATATATTTGGCACTAGGCCACATCTCACATTATTCCCAATTTCAATGTTAGATTTGTAATTTAGGATAATATGTGCACACAAGAGCAAATAAAATTGTAAGCATAGATGAGACTTCACATAGATGGCACAACATATGCAGCTTCAATCTCAATTTAAGGTCTGAGCATTTCAATACATGATTCATATTCCTTGCACCCTTTCAAGTTATCAAGAATAGCACATTGATCATATTGAGACACATCTTTCACGCATATAAGGTTGCAACCCCAAATTCATGTGAAACAACAATTAATACAACAATTCAGCGTTAATCTTACCGTATTTACACCAACACCAACGGAGCTCAATTTCTAAAAAACGGGGTTTTAGCCATACATACCTCAATTGAGCTTTCCCTTAATCCTATATTGTTCCGGAATGTTTTGCACTTCAATCTATTTAAGCAATGTAGCACAATTGAACCCATAATCAGGAAAAGATCGTAATCTTAGCTCACCTGAGCATTTTATCAAGCATTGAGCGTTCATTAAGGTCTTATGGTCCTTTTATGCAAGATTACACTAGCCCTTTCCCCTTGCCTCTCTATTTATAATTTTCACATATCTCCTAAGAACACATACATGCAATGTAGTCACCCTTATCCCCATGAATTACCTCACTAATGATCCCTTATAACTATGTTTAAAATTAAGAGTTGAGGTGATGAAGTCTTACCTCCTGGGATGAAGATTTAGGTGCCTCACTTGATTATCTTCAATATTTTAACAAGGATTTGTGGAGCAATTTTGATGAAAGGCACCTCCCCTCTCAGACCCTCTTTCTCACTCTAAAAGGAAAATAGGCTCAAAATGAGCTATTGCACAGGATATAACGACAGGGGGTCGGGTTTCAAATTTAGAAATCTGGAGCCCCGACACAGATCTGCGGTCGCATATGCGATCGCAAAGTTGACATGTGGCCCGCAGAATGGACCGCAAAAATGTTCCCAAAAATCTGAACAAACTGCCTGGGTATGTGACAAGAATGCGGTCCGCATACCTGTTCTGCGGTCGCATAATGCACCCCAGAACTGCTCCTCGCAAAAATTCCAAGGGGATTATGCGACGACTATGCGGCCCGCATATCGATTATGCGATCGCATAATTGGCCGCATAGTTGACCTCAAAATTAACCATCACACTGCTTGACTCTGCTGGATAAGGGCTTAACTCTTGAAGTTAGAACTGCTTGTGTGAATATTGAAGTCAAGGGTGGAGACATAAACAAAGAATGTGAGAGTTGGAGCATGATAGCAGCTAAAAAATCAGCTAGGAAGAAGGTTGTTTCACTGAGGAAGAATTCCTCAAAGACAAATACCAGTTCAAATATTTTTAAAGCACTCGCAGATGAGGAAGGTGTTGGTATAAACTCACCACCTTAAATGACTCTAATTTGATGCAGCAAATAATCCCATGTAATAACAGTGGCAGACAAGACCAAGGCAGTGTGATCTTTTCGCCAATGATTTGGGTGTTCGATGAAATGCCTCAGAGAATAACTTGGTTGAGGTTTTGATGGGTGATCAATACATCATGCAAAAATTCCTATGCTATATTTTTCTAGTCCATAAGTGGAAAAAATTATCAAGTAAACTCAGGTTTCCATGGTGATGAATGCGAACCCTATGATCAAATAATATGTTGGTCACTTTGAACTCCTCGACACATGAAGTGCCTTCCCAATCTTTGGAGTCATTTGGTGAGCATGGTGGTGAATATGGGCAGATTTTACTGTCCACATAGAATGACAATGATGTGGTAAAAGAGGAAGATCAAGTTTTGAGGGAGGTGATCGGTGAGAATCAACATAAGGATCGAGTAGGTGATACTGTCTTGCCAAAACTCAAATTGTGGGCTGACCAAGTTGAGGAAGATGAGATCAATGCTATTGATGATCAAAAAATTGAAGGTGAATCCTTACGTTCAATTGGATCACCAACAATGCCATGCCACAGAATCTCTCCATGTATAAGTGTTAAAAGTAAGCTTAACTCAAAAGTTCATATTTTTGTTCCTAAGAATTCTCCAGGTGGTGCTGCTATATTGTGAGATCAGGTTACCAATGGGCCTGCTTTTGTGCCTTCAAGTAAGGCTATGCAAATTTTAGTCTATGATAGGGCACTCTTGGAAGCTTTGGAGAGTCCAAAAGCACATAAAATTGCATATTTGGCTGGTTCAAAGATGAATGCACAAGATCAGCTGCAGTTTTCTGGTAAGAAGCTTAACACTAATGCTCAATTTCAACCCTCAAGAATTATGAATAGTTGCGAAGAGACATGAACCAGGTGGTTTGGTTGCACAAGAACTTGCCAATCATCCACAAGAGAGCAACTTAGGGTTTCACATTTATGAAGAAGGAGAGGAAGAAGAGTTGTTAGAGCATTATCGGGCAGAGGCTGCTAGAAGTGGAGATTTATATCATATGCATATGAAAAGAAGAAGAAGAAGGCACACACAATCAAGAAGAATTGAGATAGTGACATGATGAGAGTTGCAAAGCCAGGGGCAGTCTCTACCACCTCCACAAGATCCAATAGGTCGAAGAAGAAATGATGAAGTTTGATAATATTTTGAAGATAGTTGAAGAAGAAGTCAAGGTGCTATAAGTTGAAGAATTCACAAGATTGAAGAAGAAGAGACTTGACACTAGCTTTATTTTTGTATTATTTTACCATTTTATTAGCATCATCATTTGTAATATCATCATAGAGTATGTTATCTATTATGATCATACAATACTTAGTTCTTTCAAGTTCTTATTTTTTACATGCTTGCTAGTATATTAGGTTGTTCATGCCTCAATAGAAATTGTATGATAAGGTCTAGCTTAGTAGTTATTGCCATTCCTTTTTGCCTTTGAGAGATACCTCAGTTGGCTATGAGATTATTCACCCTCGTAAGATTTTGTCCTCATGAGACATTGGAAGCGCATATGGATGATCATCTTGACAAGGCAATGGATGCCACACTACTGTATTTTTTGCCCCCTTACTTATAATTTTCCTTTGTGGTGCCTTTATTATTAATAAAACTAGCCCTAGGTATTCTGCCTAATGGATTTGCTTAAAAAAAAGAACCCATCATTTGCTTATATATGTTAAATCCTCCACTTTCGGTCCATTCTTCCCCTACAAAAGGAGATTTTTGTGAATAATCAAATTGGTAATTTTTGTTACATCTCTCCCTCCAGGAGCCCATGTATCATATACACCCTCAAAATAAAAATTCTTGAATACTAGAAGAAAATAACATACATGTTTAGTATCTCCATATGAATCATTTTATATCACTACTAGAAAAACATCACTTTGTGACCGAATTTTCTGACTGAAAATGAAGCAGTCGCTAATGGGACTGCTTTTGCGACCGCAGTAATCGGAAAATGATTGACTTTTTATTACTTATTTTTACAAAAGAAAATCGATTATTATTCCGATAAAAGCAGTGGAAAAACAATGCGCCAATTTTCCGCCTTCGCTTTTGCGACCGATTCGGTCGGACATTAAAAAGTCAAAAGTTTATGATGACCCACTAAGCAACTGCGTCAATTGCAAAATTAAAATTAAAATGATAAAAGAATTTTAAGCGGGTTTGCCACTACGGTATTCAGTAACCTTAATCTAATATTTCACGCCCAAACCCTATTTCCCCAATTTCCTCTATCTCTCTCTCTGCTCGACCGATAACCCCTCTCTCTCTGCTCGACCGATCCCTATTTTCCCAAATTTTTAAAGGTAAATCACTAATCACTCAGCTCTCTCTCTTTCTTCTCGTACAGGTAAGTTTTTTTTCCCTTTTCTGTTTAATTTTTCCATCTTACTGTTCGTTCATCTGAAATTGGAGGATCATAATCGGTCGGACTTAGCAATATTAATCTTCCCACTGAACGCATCCTGAATATGTATATAGTCTCAAATTTGGCCTCGTTTTGAACTAGATTCTCTAATCTCCTCATTGTAATGATTCACTTAGTTTCGTTTACTTGACACTAATTTTAATTTTTTTCACAAAGGGGACAGGGCGATAAAGCACACTTATGATAACGTTTGTTTTTTGCTTTTGCTATGGTTAGGTACTTATTAAACTCATGAATACATATGGTTTCTGAAACTCATGTTAAAGTATCTAGTAGAAAAAGAAAACATATGGTTATAATTGATCTGGATTGACATACACTGGTGGTCAATATATTTGACATATACTCGTTATTAGCCTTTGGTATATTATTGATTTCGTTTTGGTCGAATTCTATTAGGTTAAATAAGTTCTTTCTTTTGTCGAGTTATATTCATGTTGACAATTTTATATGAAAATAGGGAAAAGAATATTGCTCCTTCTAAAGATTTTTTCAAAACATAACTATTAGTAATCTAACATTTTTTTCTTCAATTGCTATTTTGCATAGATTTTAAGCATATAGAATTACAAGAGATTATGACTCGCAATATTTGTATGTGATTTTTAAATTTATAAATTTACTTAAAAATTTTGAAGAGCTAATGTCTGAATTTAGATAGAAAATTTTGAAGCTGATTGGTGTGCTTTGAGTAAGTATCTTATTTGATATATGCAGGTATACCTGCATTTACTGCTCTATCAAGGTGTCAAATGTGATCTAACATTGTTTGTAGGGTAAAAAAGAGTCATTAGTAGTGGTCACTCAGCTTTATGAACTAGCTATTTTTCAAGCTAGTTGGTTGAGCTATTCTGGATACATAAGTGTGTAATATTATTGAGAAAATTAGGTTGGACGAAATGCTATCATGAGTTATTTCTTGGGTTCTCTCTTTTTTGGATGTTGACTTATACTTCTTTGCTCATTAGTTTTGAACTTAATTTGGTGAAAAAAGTTCTCCTGATTTCAGTCTGTTTGCTGTCAAAAAGTTCAGCTCTGACCTGCTTTTGCCCATATATTTTTCCCTCTTTCTTTGACAAGTAGCTGTAAGATGAGTTAAAATCTTTGGAATTTTGTTAAGCTTCATTTTGTTTGGTCCATGCAGATTCTGCAATTTTTTAGCTGCAGTTGTTTCAAGTTATAATGTGATGGATCTTTTGACATTCAATATCGTCATTGCTCTTTTACTCTGTTATATTATGTGGCAAGCTCATCTGATATCCTTTAGGCGTGCTGATTGCTATACTCTGATATTTGCTTAGAAATCATGATGGATTGACATGACTTGAAGTTAAGGGTGTTAATGAATCTCTAAAAGACGATTAAAGCGACCGAACCACAAGGTTTGTGTTTAAACCTCTATGAAAGACAAGGTTTAATGACTATGGTTATTTGTTATGGATTTAATTTTACTATAAAGGGACCCCTCCCTAGCACAAGTTGGCATCATTTTAAAAATAATTGAGCTGTAAAGAAGTTGGCATCATTTTAAAAATAAATCTAAAATAATTGTAGGGTGCACTACCCTTTAATTAGGAATTTGGAGCAGAATTGCTATGCTTTTCTTTTACAAGTAAAGCTGTATCTTTTAGCCATTTGACTTTTTATCTGTGTATTCAACCAATTTAGGCAATGAATTCAGCTGAATTACCTATTAGCTCCATTTCCTCTCTTTCTCTATTTTTATTTATTTATCATTCTTCGGGTGTACGGTCATACTTCTTTTATGATAACGAGGACTTTGAAGAATTGGACATATAATTGAGTTGTTAATCAATGACAATTAGATGTTAATTTCATGATGTGTATGGTGGGTTTTTTTATAGGGTGAAAATCTGATTGATATTTATGTATGAGCAGCAGGTGGTAGAAATAGGCAGGATGTTCAGCAAACTGGTCAGAGCTATCCATGCATATAACAAGCAAAGAAAGATTGGAAATATAATGATTTATATATAGTACTCCATTCCTTAGATAGTATTATGTACATCTGAATAATTTGAACTAGCATATGGCTGTTTGTTAACTTTTGTCTTTTGGCAATAGCCTTGTTGAGGGTAATGGTTAAAGTGTTTGGAAAGGCCAAAGGGACAATATTAGAAAGCACAATCATATCCTTTGGTCAAAATGTGAATATAGACATTACTGATTCAGATTCTCAGTTAGTTTTCTTTTTAGCATTATATATAACATATGAGATAATAAGTTTAAACTACATTTTAAATGCCAAGTTTGGACTCGCTTTGGCTCTCAAGCCATAGACTTGTTATCTTAAATCCATAGACATGAGACATTACTGCAATTTGAAGACTTGTTCTGTGGTGTTTTTTGCTATGTAAAAATAAATTTAGGTGGTTGCTTGAACCTATGCCCTCGTTCCAAGTTCATACATTCTTATTAACCCTTTTCAAAAATGATGATGGGTACCCTATATTCTAAGACTTTAGATGTTTCTCCTGAGATTTTGTCATAATCAACTACCAATTTTGAATAATTTTTTTACCAGTACATGTTTGTTTTACAGCTCAGAAACTGTTGAGACTGTATCATTTAATGGCTGCAGTCAAATAAAACTCATATCAAGCCATAAATTGCAATAATGGATCTGTTTTGCTGAGCAATTGATGTTTAAAATGTTACTTGGAGGTGATGCCTCTGGTCGATGCTCATTCTATTTCATTGTTGTTGCCATTCTGACATTGTGCTGTGTGTTTGTTTTACTGTTGCATGTGCTAATTCTAAGATTTTGAGAAATAATTTGCTTTCAAACAGGGATGCCAGAGATTTTGATGACAAGCATACTAGTATTGAGCTTAGTGAATTTTTCTGTGGACTTGTATATATACCTTTTTCCTTCCTCTATTTACTTTATTTTACGCCTAAGATTTGGTTGTGTCATGTTAATTTCAGGAAGCCTATCAGCGACGTTTTGAGGAATAGCGTCAAAGTCAACCCGATTCCATGGATGGTAGCTCAACCCAAGTGTCACTCAATGATGTAGCTTCAATATGGTCGCAGGTGGTTGGTGGCGCAAAGAAAGGTAGAACCTACGGTCTTGAATCACAATATTCCGTAGGTCATTCTACGACATTGTTGTCTGGCGATGCAAGTTATTCGCAAGATCACGAAGAGGTGGAAGCATTACGAAAAGAAGTTGAAGAGTTGAAGGAGGAACAGAAAGAAGATCGCGCAAGTTTTAACAAATTGCAGATTCTAGTGGAGAAATTTATGAGCGGACGTTCATTTGGTCCTTTGAATAGCGAGGATGGCGGGGATAATGAGTTTTAGTTTGTTATGGTTCACTACTAAGAAATCAAGTTTTAGCGACGGATTAGCAACCGATTATCAAGAAATTCCGCTAGCTACGAGCGTTTTAGCGACAGATTAGCGACGGCGTTCGTAGCTAATTCCAGTTTTTTTGTAGTGGTTATGATGTTTGAGACATTATTATTTGTTGTAGTTTGATGTTTAGACTTGGTAATATTTACACTTGACTATGATTGTAATGTTTTAGACTAGATTGAATGGTGCCAGAATGTTTAACTCTTTTTTGGATGTTTTAGTTACAAATATTTATGTTTTGCATTTTATGGATTGATTGGTTGAAATGACGGATTGATTGGTTAGCATTGTGGAATAATTGGTTGGCATGGTGGATTAATTGGTTGTTGTATATTTGAATTGGCAGGTGGTACTGCTTTAAAAGCTGGAATTTGACAAAAAATTCCCAGTTTTCCGACCATAGTAGTCGCAAAATGCATCAAAATATTCCAGATTCAGGAACATCAGCGACTACTGCAGTCGGAAATATAAATAAATAAATAATTTTAAATTAGATTTGCGACCACGGTAGTCACAAACATAAATAAATAAATATTTTTAAATTAAATTTGCGACCACAATAGTGGGAAAACTCAAATAAAATTACATAATAATTATAATTATGTATACCGTTTGCGACTGAAGTAGTGGGAAAGTTAATATCAAATTAAAATTTAATTTAAATTGTTTGCGACCGCGTCAGTCGGAAAATTTACCATATTTATTAGTCATTTTTCTATTTTGAGTTTCCGACCGCTGTAGTCGCAAATTAGGGACGGATTCGGTCGCAAAATATTTCGGACCAACTATTTTGCGACGAATTTTTGGTCTGAATGTAGTCGGAAATTAGCATTTTCTGACCACTTCTGACCGTTTTTGCAATCGCAAAATAGCCATTTTCTAGAAGTCCCATTTGATTCAAAGAGTTTATAGATCTTTTGAGAGAAATTTGCTCAATGTGATTTTAGACATATCTCATCCATTTTTGGTATCTTTAGTCATCGTAGTATCGCAGACACAAAAAAGTGTATTTGATTTTATGTAAAGTATGTCCATGCATCTCAGGCGACCATATTAATCCATTTATCCTCTATGTGTTCTTCTTATAGAGTTTTTCTTATGTGCTTATTTTTAATTAGGTGGGCTATGGTTTGATCACGCTTTTTTACAACTGCATTTCTAGTACATTCGGTGTTGTCGTTTCTCAACTACTTTGTTAAGGATCCTTATCCGTATAAAGCACCCTTGCACGACTACTCCATTTCAGTCATCACTATTGGATTATATATATAGTGAAAGCAATTTCAGTATTACAATCATATGTAATCTAAACAACTAGCATAGATATAACGATACACGAAAATAAATCAAGTTACCTCTTGAAGTGTGAATTATAACGATCCGACCAGTAGTTTTGAGCTCTAGCATATCGTTCGATGGTTTGAGACTTTGGGTAGCTTCACTATACATATTATGACTTGCACGTGTAGTCAGATTTGAATTTTTGGGAAATTCGGAGTTGATTTAGAAGGATAATTCTCAATCAGAAGATTTAAGTTGGAAAAGTTGACCAAGGTTTGTCTTTAGAGTAAATGACCTCAGAACAGGGATTTGAAGGTTTCTATAGGTTAGCAATATGCTTTCGTACTTGGGCGTATGTTCGGGTTGAGTATCGGATGGTAAGGGAGCATTTTGGCGCTAAATATCAGAAGTTTGTATTATAAAGGTTTTAAAATCGGCTAAGTTTGAATTGGAGTGGATTTTGGTGTTATCGGACTCTGAGTGGTGTTTTGAGACCTTGGATAGGTTTGTTTTATTGATTGTAACTTGTGTGTGAAATTTGGTCGTGGTCCAGAATGTCTAAGTACGATTCGAACGCGTTCGATGAAGTTAAGCAAATGTCTTGATCGTCGATTCGTGGTTTTGATGTTATTGGCGGCATTTTGAGCCTTTGAAAAAGTTTGGGTAAGGTATTGAGACTGGATTGTATGATTAGATGGGGCCCCGAGGGCCTCGGGTATGCTTTGTGATGGTTTCGGACCAAGTTTTGGGTGTTTTGATGGTGCTTGTTTATGGTGTTGTTCTTCGCGAACGCGGTGGAAAGCACGCGTTCGCAACTAAGGATTTTGGATGCTAGGAATTTGTTCTATGCGAACGCGACAGGGGATTCATAAACACGAAGAAGGATTTTGGATGGGGCAGCTGGTTGCCTTTTGCGGACACGAAGATGGCTCCGCGAACATGAGGGAGGATCTGGCTCTCCTTTGCGAACGCGAAGGTTTTGAGGTCTAGGCTAGGGGGATCCGTTGGCTTTCACGATCGCGAAGAGCACGTCGTGATTGTGTAGGAGGAAATCTTGAGGAAGGCAACTTAAGCCTCCGCAAACACGACTTGAGGACCGCGAACGCGAAGGAGGGGATTGATGCTGGGGGGAATTTAGTCATCGCGAACATGACGGTTTGCTCGCAAACGCGATGGTTTGCTCGCGAACGTGAAGTTGTGGGGCAAGTAGGCCTTCAAGAACACGATGAAGGGCCCAGCAGAGGCTTATAACAATGAGCTCGGAGGTGAGCTCATTTATTTTAATTTCTCTCTTGTTGAGGCGATTTGAGGCGATTATGAAGAGCCATTTTCATCATCTATCATGAGGTAAGTGATTCTCACTTGTTGTGAGTTAAATACATTAATTTTTATATGGATTTAAACATGAAAATTGATAGAAAATGCGGGATTTTGGAAGAAAACTTGTTTGAATTTTGACCACGAAATTGGACATGAAATTGTGAATAAATTATATATTCGAGTTCGTGGTGCTATGGGTAATATTTATCTTCGAGAATTTTTAGAATTCGGGCGCGTGAGCCTAGGGGTTGACTTTGTTGACTTTTCGTGTGGAGTTGGGAATTATTTCTAATTGTTAAATTACGAGTCTTTGGGTATATTTAGATTGGTTTGCACGTTGTTTGACTAGTTTTGGATCGTTTGACATCGCTTTGAGGTGTTAGAGAGACGTTGGAGCCGGTTATCGGATTTCAGAGCGAGGTAAGACTTCTGTATAATCTTGTGATGGGCCCGTAGGTGTTATATTTGTTATGTGTTACATGTTGTGGGATCTATGCACGTATGAGGTGACGAGTGTCCGTCCGTATGCTAAAATTCCTGCTTTGGTTCGGGTAGACTAAGACTCACGCCATGCTTTATATTTTAATATTTTGAGTTATTCTTGCTTGTTTAAATGCTTTAATTTATATTTTTTCGTGAGACTAGACTTGCGAAAAGTATCGGACTTTCTATTTTAGATACCTGGCGAACTACTTGATTAGAAGTAGAAATTATACTTTTCTTGTACAGATTTCTTCTGTGTTGTACGAATTTGTCCGAAAGTTTCTTAAATTTAATAACTCACACATATATTCGTGAGTGGGGCCAGTGACCCGTCAAGTTTCACTATTTCTATGGGTTCGGGCTAAATGCATCAGCAGTACTATTATGGATCGGGCCATATGACTTCAGTAGTATTATGAGATGCATCTATGGTTCGGGACGTTCAACCTCGGCAGTGTACACGATTATTATGGGATCAGGTTGTTCGCCTTGCAAAATCGTGCGTAATATTTGATAGGGAGTCAGTGTATCTATGAGTTTTCCTGACTCACGATGTGATATTTTATTTGATGTTGACCATTATGTATTCTATTTGAGGAAGTATCCGATATTTGAGGACTTCGTGTTTGCTCCTCAAATGAGGATCGTATTATGTACCCATTTATGTTTTTACTGTTTTACTTGTCATGCTTCATACCTATCTACTTTTACTTTACTTGATTTTTTGGATCACTAGTGAGTGTCGATGTCGACCCATCGCCACTACTTCTTCAGGGTTAGGCTAGAAATTTACTGGGTACGCATTGATTTACGTACTCATACTACCCTCCTGCACTAATCATGCAGGTACTGAGACAGGTACATTCGGTTATCATTTGGGCGCGTAGGCGCAATTGCTAAGGATACTTTGTGGTGAGTTGCTCTCTACGTTATGCTCCGCAGCACACGAAGTCCCTGATCTATCCATTTATTGTATTCTGTCTATTTCCTATTCCAGACAGATGTGCTAGTAGTATCGTATATTCTGGTAGATGATGGTAGGCTATCATTTCGTGTTTTAGTCACTTATTACACTCTAATTCACTGCACTTTTTTGTGTTGAGCTTTAATCGCTAATGTTTTGTACTAATTGTATGTTCTATGCCTTGTAGAAGTGATTCCGAGTGATGTAGATGTTATGGAGCTAATTCGAGCTATTTGGAGCTTTGAAGTCTGAGTAAAAGCCCAAACGATTAAGCTGGGATCGTGTTTGGGGGTCGAGGACCACATCTGGATATCAAAAATCAAGCAAAAAGTAAACTCTGACAAAAATGCACTGCCGCGGTGCGTGGTGCGCCGCGACTGTGTAAAATGTGGATGCATCTTCAATTGTTGAGCACACTAGAAATTCCCACTAATGCCGCACATGGCGCGTCCATGCGCGTGCATGTGTAATATTTCTAGAGCCAGTGTCCTATTTCGGCTAGGAGAAGGTGGTTTTGTTTGGGCCCGACCCTACTTGATATAAATACATGGAAAATGGTTATTTTATGGAATTTTGACACATATTCGACCGAATAAGGCTAAGGATGAGTTGGAAGAGCAACATCACAAGGATTTCATCATTTCTTCCTCACTCAAGACCCGAGTTTGGATTGAATTTATGTTTTCCTATCTTTTTATCATATTTGTGATGAATTAATCCATGTCTATGGAGTAGTTCCTTTTAGGGTTTGATGAATTTGGTGTATTGATATTTGTTTGTGGACATTAACTCTAGTTTTATGTATTGAAGCATTTTTGGATGATTTAATTGTTGCATTCATATTCACTTGTTCATGTAATCGAGAGAGGCATAACTTGTGATATTTTTTCATTATATTGTTGGTTGAGTTCATAAATTCTTCTTAGTAATTGAAGGCTAGTTGAATCATTGAATATACCTAGTTAGGAGGATAATCAAGAGAGGTTCTCCTAAAGATCAATCCACTACACATTCTTGCATATATTCACAGAGCATAAATTGGTTCATCTCGTGAAGTTAAGACTTAATCGAGAGAGGAGTTTTTACTAAACAATTGAACTAATAATAAGTGAAATTGAGAGACTCACTTGAACATTAGATGTGAATTATCTAGAGTTAAATCTCATATAATCATATTGCACCTATCCTATCAAAACCCTATCTTCTCCCATTGATAACTTTCTTTGCTTATTCCTTGATTCGATCGTCATTAGTCAATAGCTTAGATACTTAGTTAATTTTTGTTAGAAATCATATAAATCTCAACTATTGATCATCTTGGATAGCAATCAAGCTAGAAACTACGATAATATTGTTTAACTCTAATCCATGTTGATACGAATTATATTATACAATATTTGACTAGCAAGCATAACTTAAGTCTGTATTTTGCGCTCGTCAAATTTTGGCGTTGTTGCCCGGGATTGGCAATCAATAGTGTTTGAAATAGTTCGTAGTGCTAATTCAGGAATTTTTTATTTTTATTTTATTTTATTTTTCTCTTTTTACGGTTTGTGTTATTTGATTGTGCACAGGTGACAGGTTAAGAGTGGTACATGACTCAAGCTTCTGGGAAAGAAGTGCTACCATAAGAATCCGAGATAGAAAAACAACTACGACAACTGAGGAAGGAAAGAAATCTCTCCGAGACTTTAGAGAAGGTTGGGCAATACTCAACCAAAGAAACTATGGTTGGAGACGATGATGATAATGTAGATTTTGGTGCAAGAGAGACAGCCCAACAATGAGAAAAAACAGCACGGGATGCTAAGGAAGCAGCTATCAAAGATGCATATATTATCTATGAAGAAGAGAGGGCTCGGAGAATTGCTCAAAATCAACCCTTGGCTGCCGACCACTGAGGAAATATAGCTCTTATGCGTGGGAGACCACTTGGCGACTATGCTAGACCGGTCTACAATAAAGGATTATCAAGTGTGAGACCACATCCAATTGCAGCTAACAATTTCGAGTTGAAGCAAGGGTTGCTTGAAACCCTTCAGAACTATTGTGTCTTCAGAGGAAAGTTGAACGAAGATCCAACCACACATCTAATGGACTTTGAGGAGATTATGAACACCTTTCAATACAATGGGGTGTCACAAGATGCAGTATACTTAAGGGCATTCCCCTTAACACTCAAAGATGATGCAAAGTAGTGGCTTCGAAGCCTGCCCAATGGATCGATTAGAACATGGGATGAGATGATAGAAAGTTCCTTGATAAATATTTCTCATCAACTAAAACGGGCAAGTTTAGAAGAAAAATCCATAACTTCTTCCAGAAAGATACTGAAATTGTGTTTGAAGCATGGGAGAGGTTCAAGGAGATAGTGCGAAAGCGTCAACATAGTGGAATTGAACTCTGGATGCAACTCCAGGACTTTTGGGATGGATTGACACTGGCCTCACGTAGAATATTGAGCAATACAGCTGGAGGCCCGTTGATGAAGAAAACTCCAGAGGAGATAGTTACAATTCTTGATGAGTTGTCTAAAGATGCAAATCAGTGGCCCTTTGAGAGTGCTAAAAGAAGAAGATCAACTGGTGTTTACAAGTTGATGCTAATACATCTGTGCAGGTACAACTTGATGCTATGGCTAAAGAAATACGAAACCTGACCTTAGCTACAATACAGAGTGAACCTCATGCAGCTTGTGACATATGTGGAAGAGGACACCCTACTTATGAGTGTCAAGCCTCAACTGAGGAAGTGAATGTTGTGGGAAATTACAACTTTAATGCAATGGGTCAGAAGCACCCTGATTTTTCATGGGGTTCACCTGGGGGTACTGCAAATGCATCACAACAAAACAACCCCAGATTTAAGGGACAAGGAACTCCTAGTTTTGTTAATCAGCAGAGGCCACAGTTTTAGCCTCAACAGCCCAATCAGCCTGGTCTAGAAGATCTTATGAAGGCCTTTATCATGAAAACTGATGAAAGATTTGAAGTACAAGGGGCAACAATTCAAAATCTAGAGAAGCAAGTGGGGCAGATTGAAACAATATTATCTGAGAGAGTTCTAGGTACTCTTCCCACTGATACTGAGAGAAACCCCAAAGAAATAGTGAATGTTGTAACCTTGAGAAGTGGGCAAGTGTTGAAAGATCCCACCCAGTCCAAAAAGATGTGAAACTTGAAAAAGAAAGTGGGGAGCAGCTGAAAATTGATGTTGATAAGGAGAAGAAAGGCAAGAAAGGAGTTGAGAAAAAGAAGAAGAAAGAGAACTCGAGAAGGGAGGAACTTGATATGTGTGCTTTACCTTTTCCTCAAAAGCTATATAGAGAAAAGCTGGAAAAGCAATTTGAGAGACTTCTGGATATGGTGGAGCAGGTTAATGTAAACTTACCATTCACAGAAGTGCTCTCACAAATGCCAGCTTATGCTAAATTCTTGAAGGAAATCCTTACAAAGAAGAGGAAGATAGAGGCGATCTCAGTGGTCAAACTCACAGAGCATTGTAGTGCGATCTTGCAAAATAAACTCCCACAAAAGTGTGGAGATCTAGGGAGTTTAACTATTACTTGCTCTTTAGGCACTATTAATTTTGATAAGTCTTTATGTGATTCTGGTGCCTCAATTAATCTAATGCCTCTATCTATTTACAGGAAACTGGAGAATGAGATTGGAGAAATAAGGTCTGCACCAATATCTTTGCAGCTAACAGTCAAACAACTCTAATACCCGAGGCCCGAGGGGATAGTGGAAGATGTCTTAGTTCGAGTAGAAAAGTTTGTTTTTCCTGTAGATTTTATAGTGGTGAAGATGGAGGAGAACAAGGAGGTCCCCCTCATCCTAGGAAGACCATTTTTAGCAACGGGTAGAGCGATATTGGATATACACGAGAGAAAACTCATGCTTAGAGTGGGTGAGGAGATTGTGACTTTCAAGATGGATGTAAAAACGGGGGTGAAAAAGGAGAAGCCAGCTGCAAGTGAGTGGAAAATAAAGGGGTCAAAAGAGAAGGCTGCTGTGAGTGAGAAAGATAAGTGTGGGGTGTATCCCAAGAAGGTTGAGAAGAAGTTGTCTGCATGGATGTGTACATTAGTTCAGGTACGACGAATGGAGCCCGACTTCGACTCAAACCCCGACTAGATATTCAGGGAAGTTTCCTTTACCTTATGCTTTTTAATTGTGTGTCATGGGGACATGCCACAACTTAAATTGTGGGTGGGGGATATTTGTATGTTGTATGTATATTAGTTTTATTTTTTCTTGTGTGAGTTGTAGTAGTTAGATAGAAAAAAATGATAAAAAATTAAAATTTTTAAAATTTTCGACTTTTCCCGACGATGGATATCACATCGACAGGTTTCTTGAGGGATTAAAGTCAAAGGAAAAAGACAAAAAGATTTTCTTTAGTAGGTAGTGTAATAATTCTCACTTGTTTTTTTTTGGGTCGCGGTTCTTTTCCAAGAGTTTTGTTTGAACCAGGTGTAGTTAGTTTTTATTTTGTTATGAGTAGGGAACCTTGTGCTATGATTTGAATTGAAAACAATACCTCTTGACTTTGTATGCCTTGAGAATAGTGAGTGCTTTAGTTGTGACACTTAGGCTCAGTCTTTGACTCTTGTATAAATACCTTAAAGTGTATGATCTTAACTTTGCTTAACTGTTTTGACTAGAATGTCTTGATGAGTCTGATCCTGAGTAAGTTATGTGCCATGTGTGTGTGAGGTTTTTTGTGTATTCTATGCATTGCATTTAATGTCTAGAATTTTCCCTGTGTGTTTGCAAAGCGAAATTATAGTTTTATTCAATCTTGGAAGTGATATAGGCATTTCTTTGTTGAGCCAGATATATTTTTTACCCAGAGGACAGAGGGTGACTTTGAGGCCTGCGAACGCCGGGTAGGTATACTTTGAAGTGATATAAGGACAGAGGGTGACTTCGAGGCCTGCGAACGTCGGATAGGTATACTTTGAAGTCTACAAAATGAATGCTCTACTCACTGGTGTCTAGCCTAGGTCGAGGTACCTGGATCTGCACGTACACCATAACGGTACCTAGTAAGTATCAAGCCTAACCTCAGTAGAGTAGTGACGAGGCCAGGACAAGCCACCTACTAGGACAAGATAAACAGAACAAAATATAATGACGAGAAGTAATAGAAACAGAGGGATGGATGATAACAAAGCAGGTTAATAATACAGACAAAAGAGAACTTGAAGGAAGCAAATAACAAGAAATAAAATAGTCAAATGCGGACAAAAGTGATAAGACAAGGAAGAAATAAAGCAACAAGAACTTTTCAACTAATAACTCTTTTCAATATGAGATGCACAACAAGAATCACAACCGAGGTTAGAGGTGGGCATAAAATTCGAAAAACCGAATTCCGAACCGGACAAAATTAATTCGGTATTTCGGTTTCGGTTTTTTCGATATTTCGGTCTAATTCGGTATTATATTTTTGGTATTTCGGTATTATGGTACGGTCCTCGATATTAGGATCTTGAAATTTTGGTATACCGAATTACCTAATTTTTATAGACTTTTTTTTAAGTTGGACCTCTGCCCCAACGCCCCAGCCCAAAAACTTTTAATATATTTCTCTGCCCACTCCAGCGCCCCAGCCCAACTGCCCAAGCCCCAAGTCCATTCTATATTCAATTAGGGCATTAGCATTACTGCAATAGGCACCACTAGCAGTCACGAACAGACTCCTCACTCCTCACTCATTAGAAAGTCATTCCGATTTAGGGTTTAGCATTAGCATTCTGATAGTTTCACAAATTCCGGGTAAACGAAGACCAAATACAAAAAGAGATCAGCTGCTAATATACCAGCTCTAAGCCATTGTGCCCTTTGGGAGTAGTCAAAATCTTCTTCAGGTACTTCGTTTTGGTTCTGGTTATCATGTTCTTTAAGAACAGTAAGTTGGATATCGTTTTGAGCAGCCATTAAGAAATTTTTTAAGGAATTGTTTGAGAAAGGATGACTTCTTGTTTAGGATTTCTTGTTTATTAACAGATTCTAACTTTGAGAAATGAGTTTGCAGTTTCATATTTTCCATTGATTCACCATCTTTCGGTCAAACCGCATTTCCAGTGACAATTCCTAGATTCACAAATTCATATTTGCCATTGTTGTTGCGATAGTTTCACAAATTCAGAAAGAGATCGGCTGCTGTTGCAAGTGACTTCAAAGAATCAAAATTCAAAGGTATGTTTCTAGTTTCTTCCATAATTTGTGCTAGAACTGCTAAAGATTGACTTTTTTTTTAAACCTTTTTACCAGTTTAATACTCTATTTCTTTGGTGATATACTTTTGTAGTTTTGTTTTATTATCATCAAAAAATAATATTCTAACTTATGATTTATATTTTTTTAGGTTCAAGAGCAATCATGCCCCGTGCTCCTAAAGTACGCTCTCATATTTGGGAACACTTTGAGGTGAAAGAAGATAACGGAGAAGTTTGCAACGTAGAGTGCAAGCATTATGGTCAAGTCTATAATGTTCATCCAAAGAGGAATGGCACATATTGTTTATGGAAGCATATTGGGCATTGTCTTGAGCATCTTCCTGGAATCCTTATTTAAGAATTAAGACTAAGTTGATTCAAGACTATTAGTGTGAACTTGAATTGAGGGATGCCCTCTCTGTTTTTGTTGCACTGTGTGTGTTTAATTCGGCTGCTTATTAGAGTCTGCTGGCTGCTGCTACTGTTAATTATGCTACTGGCCTACTGCTATTGTTAATTACGCTACTGTTAAGTGTTAATTCTGCTACTGTTATTCTGTTAATGCTGCTACTGTTGCATATATTTTCTGCCATTTTTAGAGAAAAAATTTGCAGCTTGTTAAGAGTACAAACTTTTAAAATTTGCAGCTTGTTGCCTTGTTCTGCAATTGATTTGCAACCTGTCTCGTTGTGTATTAAGGCATTAAGCCACAAGAATTTGAGTTGGCTCCAAATGCCAGCAAATGTCTATAAGTCTATTTACTTCTTTCTGAAGATATGGTTGTTCAATTTCATTGTATTTCTTCATTTCTTGGCTGAACGGTTAGGCAAGGCATTGAAACATAGGAGAATTGTCACTCGTCAGTGTTGCTTATTTAGCGAATATTAAACCGAAACTGTACCAAACCAAAATAAGAAATACCGAACCGTACCGAAATACTTTGGTACGGTATTTGGTATACACAATTGATAAACAGAATACCGAAATACCGAACCGAAATTCTTAAATATAGAATGCCCACCCCTAACCGAGGTACCACCTCGTATTCACTTTTTACAATTTCAAACACAATCTTTTCTTATATCGCTGCAGGAGCCTTACATTTAGTTTTGAAAATTATTTTTTTCCTGAAATAGCTCCCTGCATTTTAGACCGCCTTATCACACCGCGTGCCTTTAAGTAGTTCCCCTACTAGCAACACGTGTATCAAGCCCACCTTATCTCACCGCATGTGTATCAACCCCTAGCCTTATGCCACCGCATGCTTATCAATATCATAACATAACCACAACTCGCACTTCAAGTGCTCATATGCCACAACTTGCCAAAAGAGTCTACAATACCAATGTATCCACAACAAATAGCCCACGGCTCAACCATAATGTGTACAAGCATCTCAACAATAACAAATAATGGTGAATAACTCAACCAGAATTATACTCAACAATTAACAACTTTGTCTCAAAGTTATAACGGCTTTTACAACTTCAACACCAATAACAAAACAAGAGATATTCCATGAATTAACAACTTCAAGTAATTAATTCCTCAATTAAAGAAGTAATAAGACAATTAAGAAGGCAATAATTTTAACTAAAGCATATAAGAGCAAATAACAAGTAAGAGGTGGAACAAGTGTTAACAATGTCAATTAGAGCATATGAGGGTAACTTAACAATGAAAGATATAACATGTTATGACAGCTTGATTAAAGACGTGAAAAGGTCTAAATAGCCTAAAACCGGTCAAATACCATACTCGTCACCTTGCGTACACGGTTTTCACATATCACAAATAACACAAATAACTCCAATCTTAAGGGGTAGTTCACCCACTCAAAATTAGGCAAGATATTTACCTCAAACAAGCTAATTCAATCCACTAGTATGCCTTTTCCGCGAATATCCAACTCGGACAGCTCGAATCTAGCCAAAATAACTTAATACCATAAATACAAACCATAGGAAACTATAATAGATAATAAAGTTGCAATCTTAAAAGAAAATTAAAAAGTCAACTCAAAAGGTCAACTACAAGCTCGCATCACGGAACCCGACCAAACTTACAAAATCAAAACACCCATTCATTTCTAAGTCCAACCAAACTAAAATTGTCCAATTCCGACCTCAAATCGACCTTCAAATCCTCAATTTATAGCTTAGGAAGTTTACATAAAATTCTCCAATTTTTTCAACTCAAAAAACTAATTAAATAATAAAAATAATGATGGATTCATGGATAATAATTAAATCCGAGTCAAAGACACTTACCCCGATCAACTCCTTGAAAATCCCATCCAAAATTTCCTAAAAGCGAGCTTTCTAACACAAAGATGAAAAATAACTCTAACACTCGATCCACCCCTTTTTTGCCCAGCTATAATGCATATGCGGACCAACATCCGCTTCTACGGACATGCAAAAAATTCATCGCGGATGCGGCATTTCGTTAAGCCAGGAAAACTCGCTTTTGCGGATCTTTGAGCGCATTTGTGCTTGCGCTTCTACGGAACCAAGCTGCTTCTGCGGAGAAAAGGCCGCACCTGCGATCACAGCTCTCCCAGCCCCAAACTCGCTTGCGCGGCTCACAGTCCGCTTTTGTGGTGCCGCACCTGCGGCCCAAAGTGCGCAGGTGCGATTGCACCAGAACCTCAGCTGGACAGAAAATCTTCTAAGTCCAAAATGATCCCGGATTCAATCTGAATAACATCTGGGGCCCTCGAGACCCCGTCCAAAAATACCATCAAGTCACAAAACACATAACGGGCCTACTCGAGTCCTAAAATCACATCCAACAATATCAAATCTATGAATCGCAACCCAATTCAAACATATTGAATCCATGATTCAACTTCCAAAACTAACACGATTCATACCAAACCAACTCTATTGACCTCAAATATTGCGCACAGGTCATAAATGACAAAACGGACGTATTCCAACTCCCGGAATAGGAATCCAACCCCGATAACAATAAAGTCAACTCTCGGTCAAACATCTCTACCTTCCAAACCTTCAACTTTCCAACTTTCGCCAATTCAAGCCAAAACGACCTACAGACCTCTAAATCAATATCCGGGCATACGCCTAAGTCCAAAATCACCATACGAAGCTATCAGAATCATCAAAACTCCATTACGGAGTCATCTACACAAATATCAATCTTCGGTCAACTCATTGAACCTAAGTTTCCAACTTTAGAACTAACTATCCCAACCACTCCGAAACTCACCAGAAACCCAAACCAATCACCCTGGCAAGTCCCATAACCACAATATAACATAAAGGAGGCAATAAATAGGGGAACGAGGCTAAAATACTCAATATTACCTGCCGGGTCGTTACATCCTCCCCCTCTTAAAATAAGCGTTCGTCCTCGAACGAGTATAGAGACATACCTAAAGTGGTGAAAGATGAGGATAACGGCTACGCATATCGTGCTCGGTATCCCAAAGTCACCTCACCGACTGGTTGACCCCTCCATTGAACTTTCACTGAAGCAATGTTCTTTGACCTCAACTTTCAGATCTGCCTGTCCAAGATGGTCACTGGCTCTTCAACATAAGTCAAATCCTTATCCAATTAGACTGAGCTGAAGTCTAAAACATGGGAAGGATCACCGTGATACTTCTGGAGCATGGAAACATGGAACACCGGATGAACTGCAGATAAGCTAGGTGGCAATAGAAGCTTGCAGGCCAATTCTCCCACTCTCTCAAGGATCTTAAAAGGACCGATATACCTAGGGCTCAACTTGCCCTTCTTCCCGAACCTCATCACACCCTTCATGGACGAAACCCGAAGCAAAACTCGCTCTCCAACCGTAATTGCTATATCACAAACTTTCCAATCAGCATAACTCTTCTGTCTAGACTAGGTTGTACGAAGACGATCCTGAATCAACTTGACTTTTTCCAAGGCATCTCAAACAAAATCTGTGCCCAACAACCTAGCCTCTCCCGGCTCAAACCAACCAACTGGAGAACGATATCGTCTCCCATATAAGGCCTCAGGCATCTGAATACTCGATTGTTAGTTGTTTGTTGTCGGCAAACTCACAAGCGGTAAGAACTAATCTCAAGAACTCCCGAAATCCATAACACAGGCATAAAGCATATCCTCTAAGATCTGAATGGTGCGCTCGGACTATCCGTTCTCCATCCGTATGTGGGCGAAATGATGCACTCAACTCAACCCACGTTGTACGTCTCTCCAGAAGTTCGATGTAAAATGTGTGCCCTGGTCAGAGATGATGATACCGGCACGCCATGAAGTCAAACAATCTCGCGGATATTGATCTAAGCCAGCTGCTCTAGTCACCATCGGAATGAAATGAGCCGACTTGGTCAACTGTCTTTAATCACCCATACAGCGTCAAATTTCTTCTAAGTTTGTGGGAGTCCAAGAATGAAGTCCATGGTAACAGCTCCCATTTCCACTCGGAATCTCAAGTCTCTGAAATAGACCACCTGGCTTCTGATGCTCATACTTCACATGCTGACAGTTTAGGCACCGAGCCACATATTTCACTATATCTTTCTTCATTCTCTCCTACCAATATTTCTGCCTCAAATTTGGATACATCTTAGTGGCACCCGAATGAATGGAGTATCACGAACTGTGGGCCTCCTTAAGGATTAACTCACGTAGCCCATCTACATTGGGCACACATAATCGGCCCTGCATCCGCAACACACCATCATCTCCGATAGGAACCTCCTTGGCATCGTCGTGCTGTACCGTGTCCTTAAGGACAGGGTAAAAGGGTTCGTCATACTGACGCTCTCTGATGCGATCATATAAAGAAGACCGAGAAACCATGCAAGTAAGAACTCGACTGGGCTCCGAAACATCCAATCTAACAAACTGATTGCCCAAGGCCTAAACATCAATTTCTAGTGGACTCTCTATTGGCGGTAGATATGCCAAACTACCCATACTCTCCACCTTTCGGCTCAAGGCATTGTCCACCATATTGGCCTTCCCAGGATCATATAGATTAATGATATCATAGTCTTTAAGCAACTTTATCCACCTGCACTACCGTAAATTAAGATCTTTCTATTTGAATAGATGTTGGAGACTCTGGTGGTCGGTATAGACCTCACATAGGACACTGTACAAATAGTGCCGCCAAATCTTCAAGGCTGGTGGTCGGTATAGACCTCACATAGGACACCGTACAAATAGTGCCGCCAAATCTTCAAGGCATGAACAATAGCAGCCAATTCCAAGTCATGGACATGGTAAGTCTTCTCATGAACCTTCAACTGCCTAGACACGTAGGCAATCACCCTACCATCTTGCATCAACATCGCGCTAAGGCCAACACGGGACGCATCACAATACACAGTGTAAGACCCTGAACCTATAGGCAACACCAATATTGGGGTTGTAGTCAAAGCAGTCTTGAGTTTTTGAAAGCTCGCATCACACTCCTCGAACCATCTGAAAGGAGCACCCTTCTGGGTCAATCTAGTCATAGGTGCAGCAATGGATGAGAAAGCCTCTACTAAACAATGATAATACTCGGCCAAAACCAAGGAAACTATGAATCTCTGTGGCTGAACACAGTCTAGGACAACTCTGAACTGTCTCAATCTTTTTCAGATCTACCTTCATCCCCTCACTCGACACCACATGACCCAAAAACGCTACTGAATCAAGTCAGAGTTCACACTTTGACAATTTTAGCATACAACTTCTTCTCTCTCAAGGTCTGGAGCACGATCCTCAGATGTTGCTCATGATCCTCCCGACTATAGGAGTACACAAAGATGTTGTCTATTAACACAAGGACGAATGAATCAAGATATGGCTGGAATACATTATTCATCAGGTGCATAAATGTTGCTGGGGCATTGGTCAGCCCAAATGACATCACAAGGAACTCATAGTGACCATCCCGAGTCCTAAAGGTAGTCTTTGGGATATCGGGATACCGAATCTTCAGCTGATGATACCTTGACTGCAAATTAATATATGAGAACACTCTGGCACCCTATAGTTGATCAAATAAGTCACCAATACATGATAATAGGTACATGTTCTTCACTGTAACCTTGTTCAACTGCCGATAATCAATACACATGCGCGTAGAACCATCCTTCTTTTTCACAAATAGATTCGGAGCACCCCATGACGAAACACTAGGCGAATGAAGCCCTTGTCAAGCAACTCTTGAAACTGCTTCTTTAATTCCTTCAACTCTGCTGGTGCCATACGATATGGTGGTATAGAAATGGGCTGAGTGCCCGGCAACAAGCCAATACCAAAATTGATATCTCTATCGGGTGGCATGCTTGGAAGATCTGCTGGAAATACATTTGGAAAGTCTCTCACTACTACTGACTCAATGGTAGGAGCATCAACACTGACATCTCTCACAAAGTCTGGATAGCCAGTGTCACAGTCTTAACGTGACAATCCAGAATAGCATGATAGGGCGACAACCAGTTCATGCCCAAGATAACATCAAAATCTACCATACTGAGTAACAATAGATCAACGTTGGTCTCAAAACCACCAATAACAACTAAACAAGAACGATACACATGGTCCACATTAATAGGATCTCCCATAGACATGGACACATATAGAGGAGAACTCAAGGAATCACAAGATATATCCAAATATGGAGCAAAGTAAGATGACACATATGAATAAGTGGAGCCTAAATCAAATAAAACTGATGTATCTCTATGACAAATCGAAACAATAGTTGTGATGACTGCATCTGATGCAACCGCCTCTTTCCTGCCCGGAAAAGCATAGAATCTTGCTTGTCCTCCCCCTCTAGGGCGACCTAGCCGTATGTCCCCCATCCCTAGCTGGTTATGCGGGTGGAGCGGCAACTGGAGCAGCAACCACAACCTGAGAAGTCTGTGGACAAATACGTAGATCATGTGTAGTCTATGGAGGTGCACCCCTTCTGAGTCTAAGGCAGTCCCTCACCATATGTCGGGTATCACCACACTCAAAGAAATCTCTTGGTGGGCGTGGCTGCTAAAACTGGCCTTGGCCTGGTTGGCTAGATTGACCACTGAAAGCACCCCGTGCAAGTGGTGCACTAGATAGTGGCGGTGCATAGTCAACAACGAGAGACCTGGAAGTAGCTGGAGTACCACTAAAAGCTGGAAGTGCTGAATGAACTAGAAGGCTCACATAGCCTTTACCATGACGGGCTGCAACTGGGGCACAAACACCACTATATTCGCCAGAATCTCGAGGCCTCTTGGCCTCCCTATCCTCTCTCCTATGTCCCCGCATACCCTCCAACCTCTGTGCGATCTCTATCACCTGCTGATATAGGTTATCTTTATCCAACTCAGGAGTCATGCTGTATCTAATACCATAGTTGAGCCCCTCGATGAATCGTCCGACTTGCTCTCTGACTGGGGAAACCAAGGCAGGTGTAAGTCTAGACAACTCACTAAATCTGACAGCATACTCTGACACTGTCATAGTACCCTGGCGTAGCTGCTCAAACTCCGCGCGCCATGCATCCCAAAGGCTCTTGGGAACAAACTCTCTCAAGAACATCTCTGAAAACTGAGTCCATGTGAGTGAAGCTGCATCGGCTGGGCTACCCTCCTCGTAAGCCCGCCACCACTGATATGCTGCTCCTGACAGCTAGAATGTAGTAAAAGCAACCCTGATCCTCTCCACAATACCCATGGTGCAGAGAATAAGATGGCACTTCTCTAGAAAACCATGTTCATCCTATGTGGCTAGGCCACTGAAAGTAGGAGGATGATACTTCTTGAACCTCTCAAGTATAAGTTGCACCTCCTCAGATGCCACTGCCCTAACCTCGGGCTGAAACGGAACAATAGGCTGCGCTGGCATAACCTCTAGGACCCAATCAACATGGACCTGCTGCTCTTGATTACGCGCCGCGGGAGTCTGAGCTCCTCCCCCCAGCCTGAGATGTGGCTGGTGCAAGTGGAATCAACCCCGCCTAAGCTAGAGTGCCAAACATGCCCAAGAACTGTGCAAGGGTCTCCTGAAGTGCAGGGGTGGCACCTCGGGTGCCTGCCCCCCAACTGGAGCTACTGGTGGCTCCTCTGTCGCAGCTCAGACAGGTGCTCTAGATGCACCACGTGCCCCTCTGCGGCCTCTGCCCCGACCCCGGCCTCTCACGGCTCTAGCATAGGGCACAAGTATCTGATCTTCGGATCCAGCAGTGCGTGTCCTCACTATCCGTGAGAGAATAGAAAGACAAGATTCAGAATTTCGAAGTCAACAAATTCACACGATAAGGAATCAAAGAAGTGAAGTTTCCTAACAGTTCCGTAGCCTCTCGAAGATAATTACAGATGTGTCTGTACCGATCCGCAAGACTCTACTAAACCTACTTATGACTCGTAACAACTATGAACCTAGCGCTCTGGTACCAACTTATCACGATTCCAATTTCCCACCTGAGGATGTCGTGAAGGAACCTAGTCTCTAAGACTAGGTAAGCCTAACATGCATGGAGAAATAGCAAAAATTATAATAGAACTTCAAATTTAAACCATCTAGTTATCACAAAAGAACTCAACAATACCGCTGACAATAACTCCCAAAATCTTGTGAGACTGAGTCATAAGCTCTATATGAATATATTTTAAAACCCCTAATACATCGCTATCTAAATAAAGAGTAAGCAGTGGGGGGAAAAAAATAAGGACAGAGGTGATTTCGTGGCTTGCGAATACCGGGCAGGTATACCTTGAAGCCTCCGAACTGAATGCTCTACTCACTGGTGTCTAGCCTGGGTCGAGGTACTTGGATCTGCACAAAAATGTGCAGAAGAATAGTATGAGTACACCACAACAGTACCCAGTAAGTATCAAGTCTAACCTCGATAGAATAGTGACGAGGTCGGGTCATGACACCTACCAGGACAAGATAAACAGAACAAAATATAATGACGAGAAGTAATGGAAACAGAAGGATGGATGATAACGAAGCATGTTAATAATGTAGACTAATGACGGTATTGTAAGCATAAGGATAACAAGAAGGAAGTAAATAAAAAGAACTACAATAGTCAAATACGGACAAAACTAATAAGAAAATTAAGAAATAAAGTAACAAGAACTATTCAACCAATAACTCTCTTCAATATGTGATGCACAACAAGAATCACAACCAAGGTAACGCCTCATATTCACTTTTCAATATTTCAATCACAATCTTTCCTTATATCACTGCGGGAGCCTTACTTTAGTTTTGAAAATCATTTTTTTCCCGAAATAACTATCTGTGTTTTAGCCCGCCTTATCATACTGCGTGATCAGCTCATCTACTAGCAACACACATATCAAGCCCACCTTATCTCACTGCATGCGTACCAACCCTTAGCCTTATACCATCGCATGCGTATCAATACTATAACATAATCACAACTCGCAACTCAAGTGCCCATATGCAACAACTTGCCAAAAGAGTTTACAATACTAATGTTTTCACATCAAATAGCCCACGGCTCAACCACAATGCGAACAAGAATCTCAACAATAACAAAATAATGGTGAATAACTCAACAAGAACGATATATCAAAAATTAACAACTTCGTCTCAAATTGCTAGCAACTTTTACAACTTCAACACCAATAGTTAAACAAGAGATATTCCATGAATTAACAACTTCAAGTAAGTAATTCCACAATTAAAGAAGTAACAAGAGAATAAGGAAGGCGGTAATTTCATTTAAAGCATATAAGAGCAAATAACAAGTAAGAGGTGGAACAAGTATTAACAATGTCAAGTAAAGTATGTGAGTGTAAATTAACAATGAAAGATATAACATGCTATGACAACTCGATTAAAGACATGAAAAGAGTCTAAATAGCCTAAACCGGTCAAATACCACATATAGCTCGTGTACCCACTCGTCACCTTGCACACACGGCTTTCACATATCACAAATAACACAAACAACTCTAATCCTAAGGGGTAATTCCCACACATAAAGTTAGGCAAGATACTTACCTCAAACAAGCAAACTCAATCCACTATTAAGTCTTTTTTATGAATATCCAACTCGGACAGCTCGAATCTAGCCAAAAAAAACTATTCCGGATAATAAAGTTGCAATTTTTAAGGAAAAACAAAAAGTCAACCTCGGGCTCGCATCTCGAAACCTGGCTAAACTTATAAAATCCAAAAACCCATTCAATAACGAGTCCAACCATACTAAAATTATCCAATTCCGACCTCAAATCGACCTTCAAATCCCAATTTATAGTTTAGGAAGTTTTCACAAAGCTTTCCAATTTTTCCAACTCAAAACACTAATTAAATTATAAAAATAATGGTGGATTCATGGATATAATCAAATCCGAGTCAAAGACACTTACCCCGTGTTGATACCCAATTTTCCCCATGTATTTTTATATACTCAAAATAGTCTCAAAATATCATGTACATGCATATATAAGCATGCCCAAGAATTTTGGTATTTTCCTTTATTTTTAAAGTTTTTAAAAGCAATTTATTGTCCATTTTAGCAGTACAAAACCAATAATTGTCCCAAAAAATTATCCTTTTTGTGATTAACCTACTTTTATTCTCATATTTACACCAAGATATAATTAAGATATTTTTTGCATATTTTTTACGCATTTGTTTGGTATTTTTAAAGCTAAGTTGCATATAGTTGCAATTATAGCCTATTTTTACGATTAGCAGCATTTTACAATTGTAAAATCATTTCTAGTATTTTTAGATTAATATTTATACGTTATTAATTAGTCTAGTATCTTTAATTTGTTTTAAAATCTTTTTTAACTATTTTATAAAAAATAAAAGAGGCAAAATTGGCTATTTAACAAACAGCCCTTTATTATTTCAATCCTAGCCAATTTAACCACACCCCCCACCCCATCAGATTTAATTGGCCCAATACCCAACTAAAACACCCCAGCCCAATCTCTAATATAACCCGGCCCAACCCCGATTTAATCTGAGCCGTTGATCAAATAAGATCAACGGCCTAGATTACCTTTCCTTAATTAAAATTCTAACTACCCCCCCTGACCCTCATTCTTCACCGTCTCTCATCTCTCTACTCTCTCTCTCTCTATCTCTAGTCTCTTCTAGAGACTTCTGTCTCTTCCCCTTCTCCGACGAATCCCTTCATCTTCTCCGGCGACCTTCTCCACCGGAGACCATGGATTCCTCACCCTCTGCCTCGTATGGTTCTCTCATGCCGGTAAATGTCATCCCTCAGGCCCTCGAAGGGCGAGGACCCGTCTACTCACACCCATGGTGTTCCTGTTTGCTTCAGGCCTCCGAAGTTTGATTTCGAGTGAGGCCTGTGACCTTTGAGGCTCGAACCAGTAACGTTTGAGGTTCTTCTTATCTTCTCTGAGGTTTTCTTTGAAACCCTAATGTTTGGAACCTCCGATTCTTTTAGATTTATAGTAGATCTACGCATATTGCGAGTTATTATGATGTTTCCTTTAAAAAAACTTTCTATGTTTCTAAACGGACCTTCACTTTTAACTAGGGTTCCGAAACCCTTTCTCAAAATGGTTTTCTTTATCGATTTTTAACACTATCTCATGATTTTCCTTCATATTTACCATTGTTGAAGTCTTTTCCTTGTGATTGGGTCAGTATATGTGCTTGATTATCACGAATGGCTTGAAATTCTAGTGATTCTACTCTGTTTTCCCATTAGGGTTTATGGCTCTTCGTCTCCTTTGCATGTATCATGTCTACTCTATTGATTCGTACTAGTATCTGTGTGAAACCCTAATTTTTAGACTTAGAACCCTGAAAGCTGCTCTTTTTTTCCTGTGTGCTTACATTTGCGTTCATGTTTCACTAATCTTTACCCTATGCTGTTTGTCTTTGGGTTCATCTCGCATCCCTGACTCACATGACTCCTAATGTTATATACCAGGGTTTCTGATTTTCGTCTAATGTGTGTTTATTCCCTTTAAATCAGTATTAGTTTGCCACTTTGAATCCTTGAATGATTGTGACTAGTACTTTACTAATTTTGTGTATTTTCCTTTAACCATGATACTTGCCTTAGAACTCTTTGCTGATTTTATGTATTTTCCTTTAACTGTGATACTTGCCTTAACACTCTTCACTGATTTTGTGAATTTCCTTACTTGTTGACATCTGCCTTAACTGATAACTGATTCCCTGCGATACTAGGGGATCTCTTACTGATTTTCAAAATGATACTCTGCCTTATTTTATGTGCAAGCATGTCGCCAATTGATTCTTACTTTCCTTAATTCATATGTTCTGTACTTGGTCCTAATCACACGCCTTATTCTTTACTACTCTATGTATGATTGAAATTAGTCTTTCAATTAGTCTCTTTCCTTATTTGTCACCCTGGTAGCCGTTTGAACTAGGACTCCCCAATTAAAGGGGAGTACTTACATTGATTGGGATTCTGATTGTATTTACTTCCATAATTACACTACACTTTACTTCTTACCTTATTTTTCTACTCGTTTCCAGAACTATAAATACTCTACTCTTTCATTAGCAAAACACACACAGAGACACACATCACTGAATACTCTCAATTCTACATTCTCTTGTGCTCTTTCTCTCTTGCTCTTTTGCTCTATTGCTGTTCTCTGCTCTTGCCTATTATTAGCCGGCTGTAAGCCAAGGCTAAAATTGTGTTATCACTTTTTCTTTGCATCCTGCTCTTGCTCTTTACTGGTATGTCCTAGTTTCAATTCAAAGCTCCAACAACAATGTGATTCTCTATTTGTTTCAGTTCTTACTATTTCTAGTTTGCTTCTATTTGTGGTTCTCTTGCGAAATCTGTAATTAAAATGTATTACTAGCATGCTATTATATCTTCCCTTCCCTTTGGATTAGTATACCCCCTTTATGTGTGTTTCCAAGCATGACTTGCATACTTATCCCAAATCCCTATCACCCCTCTATGTGGTTGTTCTTCATATCTGTGTTTTTTCCTATGACTATGCCTGAAAGTGTTTGAGCTAGTCCTAGGCCTTCGCTGGGTTACAGTTTTGTCCTATGTGTCCCTAACCCCACTATCCCTGTTTGTGTTTGTTGGACCTTCCTTGGTTCTGTGGTCCTTGGCTGTGTATGAATCTATTTTTGGAGGTGCTGTGTCTAGGTTGTTGCTTATTACTTTATTCTCTTTTAAAAAAAAAACTGTTTTACTAAACAGACTCTCTTTGTTTTACGAAATGTTTTAAGTGAAATTCCTTTCAACACTGTCAAAACATTTTCGAACTCTCTTGCACTTCACTTTATTCCTAGATACTTAAGTTCCACCCCCTCAGCGTGAGCACTGCTTTGGGGACCTCCTGAGTACCCTCTAAACTCTGACACACTGAGGTTGGTATCTCCACACTGCACATGTTTAACTCCTGGTTACTAAGTCTGGGCGTGAGCATGGCTCAAGAGCCCTCGAGGTCCTTAGGGAACTTTGGCACACCCAAGCTATGAAGCTATTTTGGCAGTAAAGGTTGGAGGATTTGGCCCTACTGAAGGCTCCCTATAGAATAACTTTTTATTTTTTTTATTTCATTACTGTAATTCAGATACTACTGGTTTGTAATAATTTGTAAATGAATGATTGGGGGCTGAATAGTGAATATGGGGGAGGGTATGCATGTTTATTTCTATGGGTAGAAAACATGTTTATAGGTTTTTATTTACCTATTTGCGCAATAGATAACCTGCTTAGGACATGCATTTCATATGTTAGAAATCCTGTTTTAGGTCTTTTATTCTCAGCATATTATTGTACTCACTTCGTAATCTTAATTATTAACAAACCGTCATTACTGCATTGGCATAGTAGCTATCATGTTTTAGGAACTCTTCTGTGCATTAGACATCCTGCTGCTTAGAGTTTTATACTTATCTGGATTGCAATTGTCAAAACGCCTATTAGCATGCTTAATCCAACAATACAAGTACTATGCGTATCCTTTCTTTTTAAATCAGAATCAAATGTGCATGTCCACTCTTTAAGATAATCAGACAATGTATATGACGCCTAGGCAAACTTTATGCCTAATACGAATTGATTAATCATGTGGTTACCAGTTTAAGACTAATTAGCCTCTTTTAATTTTGAACTCTGCTGCTCCCATTCTTATTTTTTATTCTCTGAACTTCACTCTGTTTTACTAAACTCTCGCCCTACTTTGAAATGATCTCGAAATTATGTATCTGTTCTACTATGTTTTCTACTAGGTTACCCTTTTCTGCCCAGAATCGTGCTATTATTTTCAAAATATTTATCCTACGTCTCGTCAAGTTAATGTATCTCCATGCCTTTACTCTATTTACAAAGAATGTTTTAACGATTTTATCTATATTTTCACTAACTCCTAAACTGTTGTATACTTCTAAATCCTACTATTGTCCCACGTCGTATTTCTGAAAACCGAGCATTTTTTCAAATCACTTAGTCTTAATTAAGCTTCTGCTTTCACTAAAACTCACTGTTTTATTTCAACATTCCGACTTTTAAAACTCTTGTCTTTGAGACCTTAAATGTGTTTGAGAAGTGCTAATTATGAGCTCACTTGTGGAGGGATCTGTGAGCCTCTATGTGCCTTTGTATGTTCCCCTTATGTGCAGTCCTATTTGTTATGTATGTCGCTTAGCATTTTTGCCTTTAAACTTAAGGGTTCAGCCTAGGCCCCCACCACGTAGGAATAGTGGTCCTAAATACCCTCCAGGACTTATAGGACGGGACGGGTAATAGCACGCAATAAGTATTCGTGACTAACTCACGCGTTTAATAACCTTTATGGGGTGGGAAGGGTAGAATATGGATATGATGACCACATGATAACACCACGTGATAAATGGTTACCGGTGTTGTCTGGGGTGATCCATATTGATTATAAACCTAGGACCCCCCTTTCCTTTTATTTGTTTTTTTTCATTTATTGTTTAAATCTTTTCTTGAAATTTCTGCCCTCTTTATCTCTCCTCCAATTTCCATTTTACTGGCAATACTATGTGAAAACTCCCTCTATTTGAACCCTTATTTGCTTACTTGTTAAGTGAAGTCACAATTGTAACATGACCGGGAACCACACTAGTGGATCTTGGGGGGTGCCTAACACCTTCCCCTCGAGATAATTTCTAGCCCTTACCCAAACTCTGGTTTTCAAACTCAAAAACCTTTTTTTTGTGTCCTAGTGCACTTAATCATTAGGTGGCGACTCTTCAAATTCCAAAAAAAAACCCAAATCCCAAAAGGGAAAAGAGCTGTCCTCCGAAATGTCGTAAACCCGATTTCGCCTTTAAGAAGAAAAAGGGGGCATCGACAGCATGGCGAATCTGCTAGGGACTTTCTCTTAGGCTTTTACCATTACATGTTATTTGTGACTTTATTGCTTTTATTTAATATCTTTATTTCTCTTCTACTTCGAAACTGACTTGGCTTTTGTTTTCTTTTCTTACTTTTACCGCTTTCCTTCAATACTGTTGTAATCATGAGCAATTATTGTAATTATTATTTTATGAACGTGCAAATACGTGACAATTTGTTCCATTCTTGTAATTGCATCTTCAACATCATATTCCACTCGTGCCAAACAAATACCATAGCAACGCTTATAATGAGTGGTTGCGCCCTTCCAATATATCACCCCCTAACTTTGGTAAAGGCGTATTTGCGGTAAACCAATCGATCAGCGGTGCAGTCGACGGTTCCGTGCCTTTCTCTCTTGAGTTGTCCGCTCAAGGGTACCAGTCTAATATCCCATAGAAACCTTACTCTGTTTTAACTCTGCATGCATCATTGTCAAACCTAGTCGAGTCGGTTATGCTGTCAACATAATGACTTTTTAAGATAGCCTTGTCCAAAGTCCACTGGGTTTCCTTGGAACCCAAATGGACGCCACCATATTCTGTGCATTTATTTGGAGAACTAAATGTCGTTTATGCTAGTTATTGGTTTAATAGTCGAGTCCGGCGGGGTAAGGGCCTAATACTTTATTTTGCAGAAATGAGGCACGAAGTCCCCAGATTCGGCATGGTAACCAACATTCACACAAGGTTGCTAAGCTGGTGGGAAGACCTTCACTCTAGCGATCAGACTCTCGTCCGCAAGTACTTGGGAAATTTGCCTTCCCTTTTGGAAATCCAGCCCGACAACAAAATCATAGAGGCTGCAACCTTATTTTGGGACAGTGTAGATCAGTGTTTCGCTTCGGGGACCTTGAAATGACCCCTTTGCTCGAAGAAATAGGAGGGTTAGTTGGTATTCCTTGGGAGACTCCGGGTTTGCTTATGCTAGAAAATCGCAAGGGTAGAGGTTTCCTCAAGATGATGGGACTGAAGAAAAACCCATACTTGACTTGTTTGAAGGACTCTTACATTCCTTTCGAATATCTATACGAGAGGTACGGCCATAGCAAGTCCTACCGCACCTACCCAGATGAATTTGCCCTCACCTCATTGGGGCATATCCATAGAAGAATCTTCATCTTCATATTCTGCTTTTTGGGGATGATAGTATTTTGCATGAAGAAGGCTAGGATCCATACCAGGCTGGCCATGGTTACCAAGACTCTAATGGAAGGGATTGGCGGGCAGCCTTTCAGCATAGTACCAATGATTGTCCCAGAGATATACCGAGCCCTAGAAAAATGTCAGCAAGGGGCCAATCACTTTGAGGGCTGTAACTTACTACTCCAACTCTGGCTCATGGAGCACCTCCAAAGGGGTGAATATCGGCAAGAGATCCTACGCAGGGACTGGGATGATCATATCGCCTTCCATCAGCGAAGGCGAATGAACTATATGCCTAATATGTTCGCTCAACCAGAAGACGCTAAAGGATGGGTAGAGTTGTTTGAAAATCTGAAAGAAGACCAAGTGCAGTGGATGTTCGAATGGTTCCCTTCTGAAGAGTTCATTGTCCGATCTCGGGATGCACCATTTCTTATTCTCATCATCCTGAGAAGAACTTACCCTTATGTCCCTCTCCGAGCCATGAGGCAGGAAGGAAGGAAGCAGGTTATACCAAGGGTTGACAAAATGGGTCATTTCAGGGCCAATTTTCAGGATGACGATAGCCCTCATAAGTGCCAAGCTCAGCACATGTGGCACTGCAAAATCATACTGGAAAGAGACTCTATTGAGCCGGATAGATACCACGCCGGTTGTTCGCCATACTACTCAGGTTGGCTGGAAGATGATCATGAAGGCTTGGGACAACTAGGGTTTGCTCGAGGTCACAGGGTCGTCGATGAAAAGGCTGAGGAGCGGTTTAAGTACAACCAATTGCGTAAGAGGATTCGGGAGTACGAGAATGAACACCGGTAAATTCAAGAAGCTCATCAAAAGTTGATCGAGGAATGGAAGGATATGGCTGTCAGCGCCTACAAACGACTAGGGTATTTGGAGCGAGGTTTGGTAGAATTGGAAAGGAAGTTCATCCAAAGGATCGAAAACTGCTAGAATGCTGAGGGAAGCGAAGGAGGACACTTGGCTAGAGCTTACTTGCCGGTGGGACTGCGTGAGCTGGTGAAGCTCTTCGATGGAGCTAAAGATGCCGAGTCTGGGGAAGGTCCTTCTAGGACCAAGTAGTTAGGAGTCTTTCTTTTTCTTTAATGTAATAAGGCCCACGGCCATTAGTGACATTTTATTTCTGCTATTTTGGTGTCGTTTTGGGATTCGTCTTATTTGTTATCAATAAAATGAGGCATTTGGCATTATAAGTTCTCCAAATCAACTTGTCGCTAGGCCTACCTCGGGCACAACGAGGCACCAAAATTAGGACACTATTTATATTCCTGCACTATGTGTTTTAATATTGCAACGTTTTCTTCTCATAATCCTTACTGACTTGTTACCTTTTTGTTTTTTACTTTTATTTTATTCCCCTCCCCAAAAGGTTAGTTCGTGCACTCTGGAATCATCATCCTACTCCACAGGATCTAAGGGCCCTCCTCCTCCTCCTCCGAGTCCTATCAGAAAAAAGAACAAGGGAAAAATGGAAGACTTGAGCAACATCAGGAAGGAGAGCTCGGTTGAAAGGGTAGAGACTTCTCAGGGTATTCAGGTTTCCAAGGAAAGTGCCTCCCAGCTTGAACAAAAGTTATTGAAATTTCAGGAAGAATTGGACCAAGTTCGGAACTTGGCAAACTTATCATTTTCACTCACTACCCCGGATGTCAATGCTCCAAATCCTACACCTCCACAAAACATCCCAAAACCACAAAACCAATCCGCTCCCCATCACCACTGCAGCACATGCCACATTTCGAACAACACCCCACTACTCATCCCCGAACCACTAAACTCCACAAATGATCATCCCCACCACACCCCCATCTATGTGGAAACCATACCACAATATACTCAACCTATTTCAAGCACACCGGAGTCTGATGACAAAGACTCTCTCATCAGGAACCTGGCCGCAGAACTCAAAAAGCTGACTAGCCGACTCCAGGGTGTTGAAGGAAACAAAGGTATCGAGGGGCTGAATTGTGAGGACCTTTGCATTCAGCCAGATGTCGAACTTCCAGAGGGGTACAAACCTCCCAAGTTTGAGATGTTTGATGGCACAGGGGATCCCAGAATCCATTTGAGGACATACTGCGATATGCTGGTCGGAGTCGGAAGAGATGAAAAGATTCGCATGAAGCTCTTTATGAGGAGTTTGAAAGGGGATGCTCTATCTTGGTACATTAGCCAAGACCCCAAGAACTGGACAAGCTGGGTAGGTATGGCATCCGATTTCATGGACAGGTTCAGATTCAATATGGATAATGCGCCAGATGTATTCTACATCCAGAATTTGAAGAAGAAACCAACAGAGACATTCCGCGAGTATGCTACTCATTGGAGATCTGAAGCTGCTAAGTTCAGGCCAGCCTTAGAAGAAGAACAGATGAACAGGTTTTTCGTCCGAGCTCAGGACCCACAGTACTACGAGAGGTTGATGTTGATCGAAGGCCAGAAATTCTTCGACATCATCAAGCTAGGGGAAAGGATCGACGAAGGCATTAAAAGTGGTATGGTCACTAATTTTGAGGCATTGACGGCTACCAACAAGGCTCTACAGTCTAGTGGAATGTCCAAGAAAAAGGATGTGAGTGTCGTGATGGTTGCACAAAGAACAAAATCCCCAATAAAATACCAAACCTACCCAGTATCTCCTCTCATATATCAATCTACCCCTAATTACCAAGCACCCCTGCCTTCCTACAAAGCTCCACCACCTACTTACCAATCATCTCCACCTCCCACATATCAACCTACCTCACCGAGATATTCCCAACCCGCACCCGTCTACCAAGCCTATAATGCTCAGCCCTCTCACTATCACTCACCTCCCACCCGCCAAAACTTTCCTAGACCGCGCCCTAACTTCGATCGTAGACCTCCCAAGAAATACACCGCCATCGCCGAACCAATCGACCAGCTGTATGAAAGGCTCAAAGCTGCTGGTTACGTCACCCCTATCCCCGCCATAACTCCAGAAAATCCTTCTCAATGGGTCAACCCGAGCAAAACCTGTGCATACCATTCCGGCATGAAGGGTCATATCATTGATGAGTGCCGCTCCCTAAAGGACAAGATCAGGCCTTGATTGACAACAAAACCATTGTAGCAAAGGAGCCTGCTCCGAACGTCCACAACAACCCTCTGCCTGACCACAAANTGGGTCAGTATATGTGTTTGATTATCACGAATGGCTTAAAATTCTAGAGATTCTACTCTGTTTTCCCATTAGGGTTTATGGCTCTTCGTCTCCTTTGCATGTATCATGTCTGCTCTATTGATTCGTACTAGTATCTGTGTGAAACCCTAATTTTTAGACTTACAACCCTGAAAGCTGCTCTTTTTTTCCTGTGTGCTTACATTTGCATTCATGTTTCACTAATCTTTACCCTATGCTGTTTGTCTTTGGGTTCATCTCGCATCCCTGACTCACATGACTCCTAATGTTATATACCAGGGTTTCTGATTTTCGTCTAATGTGTGTTTATTCCCTTTAAATCAGTATTAGTTTGCCACTTTGAATCCTTGAATGATTGTGACTAGTACTTTACTGATTTTGTGTATTTTCCTTTAACCATGATACTTGCCTTAGAACTCTTTGCTGATTTTATGTATTTTCCTTTAACTGTGATACTTGCCTTAACACTCTTCACTGATTTTGTGAATTTCCTTACTTGTTGACATCTACCTTAACTGATCACTGATTCCCTGCGATACTAGGGGATCTCTAACTAATTTTCAAAATGATACTCTACCTTATTTTATGTGCAAGCATGTCACCAATTGATTCTTACTTTCCTTAATTCATATGTTATGTACTTGGTCCTAATCACACGCCTTATTCTTTACTACTCTATGTATGATTGAAATTAGTCTTTCAATTAGTCTCTTTCCTTATTTGTCACCCTGGTAGCCGTTTGAACTAGGACTCCCCAATTAAAGGGGAGTACTTACATTGATTGGGATTCTGATTGTATTTACTTCTATAATTATACTACACTTTACTTCTTACCTTATTTTTCTACTCGTTTCCAGAACTATAAATACTCTACTCTTTCATTAGCAAAACACAGAGACACACATCACTGAATACTCTCAATTCTACATTCTCTTGTGCTCTTTCTCTCTTGCTCTTTTGCTCTATTGCTGTTCTCTGCTCTTACCTATTATTAGCCGGCTGTAAGCCAAGGCTAATATTGCGTTATCACTTTGTCTTTGCATCCTGCTCTTGCTCTCTTACTGGTATGTCCTAGTTTCAATTCAAAGCTCCAACAACAATGTGATTCTCTATTTGTTTCAGTTCTTACTATCTCTAGTCTGCTTCTATTTGTGGTTCTCCTGCAAAATCTGTAATTAAAATGTATTACTAGCATGTTATTATGTCTTCCCTTCCCTTTGGATTAGTATACCCCCTTATGTGTGTTTCCAAGCATGACTTGCATACTTATCCCAAATCCCTATCACCCCTCTATGTGGTTGTTCTGCATATCTGTTTTTTTTCTCTGACTATGCCATTGATGGCTATTTCTGAACATGCTCGAGCTAGTCCTAGACCTTTGCTGGGTTATATGTTTTGTCCTATGTGTCCCTAACCCCACTATCCCTGTTTGTGTTTGCTGGACCTGCCTTGGTTCTGTGGTCTTTGGCTGTGTATGAATCTATTTTTGGAGGTGATGTGTCTAGGTTGTTTCTTATTACTCTATTCTCTTTTCAAAAAAAAAAAAGTAAACTATTTTACTAAACAGACTCTATTTGTTTTTTACGAAATGTTTTAAGTGAAATTCCTTTCAACACTATTTCTGTCAAAATATTTTTGAACTCTCTTGCATTTCACTTTATTCCTAGATACTTAAGTTCCACCCCCTCAGTGTGAGCACTGCTTTGGGGACCTCCTGAGTACCCTCTGAACTCGGACACACTGAGGCTGGTATTTCCACACTGCACATGTTTAACTCTTGGTTACTAAGTCTGGGCGTGAGCATGGCCCAAGAGCCCTTGAGATCCTTAGGGAACATTGGCACATCCCAAGCTATGAAAGGTTATTTTGGGAGTAAGGTTTGGAGGATTTGGGCCTACTGAAGGCTCCCTATAAAATAACTTCTTATTTTTTTTCTTTTATTTCATTAGTGTAATTCAGATACTACTGGTTTGTAATAATTTGTAAATGAATGATTGGGGGCTGAATAGTGAATATGGGGGAGGGGTATGCATGTTTATTTCTATGGGTAGAAAACATGTTTATAGGTTTTTATTTACCTATTTGCGCAATAGATAACATGCTTAGGACATGCATTTCATATGTTAGAAATCCTGTTTAAGGTCTTTTATTCTCAGCATATTATTGTACTCACTTCGTAATCTTAATTATTAACAAACCGTCATTACTGCATTGGCATAGTAGAGATCATGTTTTAGGAACTCTTCTCTGCATTAGACATCCTGCTGCTTAGAGTTTTATACTTATCTGGATTGCAATTGCCAAAACGCCTATTAGCATGCTTAATCCAACAATACAAGTACTATGCATATCCTTTCTTTTTAAATCAGAATCAAATGTGCATGTCCACTCTTTGAGACAATCAGACAATGTATACAACGCATAGGCAAACCTTAGGCCTAATAAGAATTGATTAATCATGTGGTTACCAGTTTAAGACTAATTAGCCTCTTTTAATTTTGAACTCTGCTGCTTCCATTCTTATTTTTGATTCTCAGAACTTCACTAGGTTTTACTAAACTCTCGCCCTACTTTGAAATGATCTCGAAATTGTGTATCTGTTCTACTATGTTTTTTTACTAGGTTACCCTTTTCTGCCCAGAATCGTGCTATTATTTTCAAAATATTTATCCTATGTCTCGTCAAGTTAATGTATCTCCATGCCTTTACTCTATTTACAAAGTATGTTTTAACGATTTTATCTATATTTTCACTAACTCCTAAACTGTTGTATACTTCTAAATCCTACTACTATCCCACGTCGTATTTCTGAGAACCGAGCATTTTCAAATCACTTAGTCTTAAATAAGCTTCTGCTTTCACTAAAACTCACTGTTTTATTTCAACATTCCGGCTTTTAAAACTATTGTCTTTGAGACCTTAAATGTGTTTGAGACGTGCTGATTATGAGCTCAATTGTGGAGGGATCTGTGAGCCTCTATGTGCCTTTGTATGTTCCCCTTATGTGCAGTCCTATTTGTTATGTATGTCGCTTAGCATTTTTGCCTTTAAACTTAAGGGTTCAGCCTAGGCCCCCACCACGTAGGAATAGTGGTCCTAAATACCCTCCAGGACTTATAGGACGGGACGGGTAATAGCAGCAATAAGTATTCGTGACCCACTCAGGCGTTTAATAACCTTTATGGGGTGGGAAGGGTAGAATATGGATATGATGACCACGCGATAACACCACGTGTATAAACGGTTACCGGGTGTTGTGTGGGGTGATCCATATTGATTATAAACCTAGGACCCCCCTTTCCTTTTATTTGTTTTTTTTCATTTATTGTTTAAATCTTTTCTTGAATTTTCTGCCCTCTTTATCTCTCCTCAAATTTCCATTTTACTTGCAATACTATGTGAAAACTCCCTCTATTTGAACCCTTATTTGCTTACTTGTTAAGTGAAGTCACAATTGTAACATGGCCGGGAACCACACTAGTGGATCTTGGGGGGGTGCCTAACACCTTCCCCTCGAGATAATTTCTAGCCCTTACCCAAACTCTGGTTCTCAAACTCAAAAACCTTTTTTTTGTGTCCTAATGCACTTAATCATTAGGTGGCGACTCTTCAAATTCCAAAACAAAACCCAAATCCCAAAAGGGAAAAGAGTTGTCCTCCCAAATGTCGTAAACCCGATTTCGCCTTTAATAAGAAAAAGGGGGCATCGACAACTTTCTTGGCCCGAGTTGGCTAAAACGCGATGGGTGGCCAAGAATCATGGTAAGGCCCTTCTTGCTGCCTCTGTCATGTTTTCATATTTCTTCCCTATATTCTCAATACTGATAAATTTTTATTACTACGCTTGCGCAGGCCTTGGCAATGGAGTGCAGATAAGACCGCCCCTCGCCGGCGAGGGAGAGTCCTCTAAACCCGATAAGGGAAAAAAGAGGAAAAGGGGGACGGATGCTGAGTCCCCTGAATCAAAGAAGCCCAAGTCTCGCAAGCCTCGAGCAGGGGTCGAGGTCTCGTCTTCAGCTTTCGGAGCAAGTTCCAATGGCGAGGATGAGGATGATGATGGCGACGATATACCTTTGGTACAAAGGAAGAGATCGGGCATAGATTCCCCCAAGGGTCTGTGCCGAGGGTCGTCGAGTCGGGAATGGTTGATTCGGCTTGAGCTCATGCTTCGGGGGACCTTGAGGAGGGCGCGGATAAGGCCCCTGATTCCTCGACCAGACCTGGCACGGTCCCTGCCGGGGAATTCGCTGCTGTCGGCTCCAAAGTGCCCAAGCTGGGAGCTTTTCGGGGATAGGACTTGCCCTTCGGGTTTTTTTATGTTCTGGAGGGCCTTTATTTGGGTCCCCGATTCTCATCTAGGGAGCTTAAGGATGCGCAGGACCCAAAGGTTACCAACGTGGGGGGTCCCCTTGAGGGAGGAGGTGATCTTGACAACTTCCTCGACGCCGTTGGTGACGACATTGATCTCGACGCTGCCAATGCTATTGAGGAAGCGGAGAGGCTCCATCAGCAGGCGGTAACCTTTCAACGCATACCTTTAGTGCTCTAAGTATTCCTCCCTATTTTTCTGACTCTTCCGTTTTGCTATAGGCCAAGAGAATGTACAAACACGCTATCTCTAAACTGCGAGATGAGCATAGGAAGGAGGTCAAGGGTCTTGCCTCGGGTTTAAAGGAGTCGGAGGCCGTTTCCGCCCGGAAGAAAGAGGAGCTGAGCATGCTCCAAGCAAGGTTGGAAGAAGTGAGCCGAAACAGAGACAACCTTGTTGAGCAGGTAGTACTGCATTTTGCGAACCTTCCTCTTATTTTAACCTGATACTTATCGGTTTGTTTCACCTTTCGTAGGTTTGGCAAAGGAACGCTCTCTTGGGGCGTCTTCAGGAGGAGATAGCCGTCAAAGAGAAGGAGCTGTCGTCGTCCTAGAATCTCTTGGAGAGTGCCAAGGAGGAGATTGCTGCACTGTCGTCGACCAGGTCTGTGGCGGAGGAAAAGGCATCCTCGTACAGGAAAGACGCCGCTACTGTGAATGAAAAGGCTCAATACATACTAGCGAGGGTCGAGCAGAAGCTGACTCGAGCTATTGCTCGTGCTCATGCGCAAGCACGAAAGCAGGCCTTTGAGGAGGTGAATGGCAAAGGCGTCGATTTCTCAGTTGAGATCGAGGAGGCACGAACCATGGAGAAAGAAACTCCCTATTCGGATGCTTCGGACGAGGGGATGACTCCGGGGATAAAGAGGAAATTTAGGTCGTCCCTTTCCCTATTTGTGCCAAGGGTTTATTAGGGAAAGATCTTGTGAATGCTCCCCCGTTTGTACATGCATTTTTTGGGAATACAATGTTTTTGCTTTTCGTTTCCAGTCATGAATTCTATATTGCTTTTGTCTTTTAGTTCTGACTGTTGTTTCTTCGGAACATATGCTCGGAGCAGTTAAGGCCTTTGAGCGGGTACCATCTCACAATTGGGCCGAGCATTTTTACCGGGTGGATGCCTTGCAAGGATCGAAACCCCTTTGGGTCGAATGACTCCCGACGGTATCGCTTGAGCGATATGACCATAAAATAACCGAGGTGGCTCCCACCAGTGCATTTCCTAAGAAAATGATACCGACATGGTTAGATTTTATTGGTCCTTAGGGCAGGCGAACAGTCGCCGCCTGCTCTATATATGTATTTGTCTTCTCTTCTTTTGAAACCACTGCTGTATTAGGTAACTATTTTTTATAGGGTTGTTCTTTTATGCGCCAAGTTTCCTTCAACTCAGAACTTTCGTTTGTGCCTTCTCGTTTCCCCTTTCCTCGCTTTACCATAACCATGGCTGCTGTGCCTGCGTCAGCTTGTCAAGAAAAGGAGGGTTCTTCCTTAGTTTCGTGCTCGGTCGGTGGCACACTGCCAGCGTCTGGCGAGCTAGCATCGAGGTGCTTTGTCTCGAAGAGGGACTTTTCATTAGCGAAACCTCCCAATGTCCTGGGACACCGGGAGCATGCGTCGAGGTTTATCTCCTCGATAAGGGAGGAGCATCTCGAGGCGGTCAGAGAAGACTGCAGATGGGGAAGAGAGGTGGTGTTACAGGCACCTTCCCCGGAGGAGAGAGTCATGGCTCATATCAAGGGGTTCTTGAGCGTGTATATGTACCCCTTCACATTAGGCCCTCTCGACAGGGTTGTGCTCGACTTTTGTAGAAGGTATCAGGTTACCTTGCCACAGGTTCACCCATCCCTTTGGAAGATAGTGTTGACGATAAGGTACTTTGTGGACAAGGCCGGGCTCGAATTCACCCTCAGCCACCTTGTCAGGTTATATCGGCCTTTGCACTACCGGGGCTTGATTACTCTGCAACGTTGATCCACCCGACCCATCATCATTAACGACGAAGAGGATGAGGACCGGGGGTGGATGAGTCGATTTGTTAAAGTACGGACAGTTGATATTATCCGTGGAGAGTTTCTGCCATTTCCTGAGAAATGGAATTTCACACATATGTGGTACACTTGTGCTTTTACTGTTTTTGTACATAGTGGAGGCAAGCTCCGTGAAGATGTTCTTCTTTCTGCTTTCTGTAGCAGTCCCTTGGCTGCTGGACGAGGTTCCTGATCTGACGAAATGGTCTCGTAAGCTGGCAGCTTGCTCGAATTATGACAAGTGCAAATGGCGTGACCTGTTAAAGATGAAATGGGAGGCAAAACACCATGGTAGGTGCATAGTGGCTTGTTTTCTCAGAAAGGTACTTTCTTTACAGCGCACTGACTCTGCCAACGCTGGTGTTGGAGGATTTTCCGAGATGAAGTTGTGCCCCCTGGGGAGGAGAGATTGCCGACCTTGGGTTCGAGGATAAATAATAAGCGGAAAGAGCCTTCGGGGTGTGAGGATGCTCGCAGCAAGGCGAGTCCTTTTCTGAGGTTCAGAAAAGACGAGTCGGCTGATCTTCCGGCATCAGAGACCTCTATTCTTGAAAAACAGTTCCATCCTTACCGCCGTTTCCTGTTCCCACCGATAGTACTTTGAGGGGAACTAAGCCTCCAGATGTATTCTCGACCTTTGGTGAGGCTCAGCGGCTTAGCTTCATGGTAAGCTTTGACAGCCGGGATAGGCTTCTTTCAGTTTCGAGTCTACCTTTTCTTATTGAGCTTTCTTTTGCAGGCCTTTAACAAGCTTAAGTCCGAGCTGCTTTGCTGTGAGGCCAAGCTGCGGAAAGCTTTGGATGGGGAGAAATCCATTAGGCTTCTTTGTACGAAAAAGGAAGACGAGTTGGCGTGCCTGCTCTATGAGGCGGATCAAAGTCGGAACTACGAGGATTATCTTGAAAGACAGGTAACCTTTGTTTAGAGCCAATGCATGCTCCACCTTCTGCTTTCGCAGGCTAATATTTTCCTCTTTCAGCTGCAGAGAAAAATGAAGGACCTAGAACGACTTTAGGGCGAATTTGGCCAGGTTAAGTATGAGTGTGACAAGTTAAAAGCCCGAGTCAAGACCCAGAAGGATGCCTTGGCCAAGGCTTCCGCCCTTGAGGTGCAGTTCCGGAACGTTCGAGCGAACAGTCCGGTCCGAACGAGCATGATTTCAAGGATTGAATCAAAAATTTTAAAGATGAAGGCAGAGATCGTGGATGCCCGGGCTGAAGCCGTAATGAGCCGAACTAAGGCTGACAAGAAAGTGGCAGTCTATCTGAAGGACGCTGCCGGTGCTCGAGCTGAGCTGAGGAGAGCTCTCGACCGTGAGAGCAGAAGCTTGGAGTATGCACGGTGCAAATCTCGAAGGAAAACCCTCGAGAAGATCTATGTTAGAGGCTTCTATCTCTCGGAAGAGATAAAGCAGGCAAAGGCGGACAAATATGACGCTAAGTTCTTTCTGTCCGACGCCGAAGATAATGAGAAAGAGATCGATGGATCGTAGTCCCCGAGAGGGACGTAGATTAGGCCTTCCCTTTTATGATTTTGTATATAGTACCTTTAAAGTACACTGTAAATGGGGCTTGTATTCTTTCACATATGTGTATAAAAGAAGTCTTGCGACTTCGTTTTTCATGTACCTTTCGATGTTTGTTAGCCATCAGTCAGAAGAATTGGTCTTTGAGTTAAAAGGAACCCTTAAATTCATAGTATGGCCATTTAGGCTGGCCCGTAGGCTCTTGTGCACTTTGGTCGGTACGATCTTTTAGAAAAAGCCGGCGTTTGAGCTCTTATGCTTTTGCCCTTAGGCATATTTCTTTAACTGTTTTGGGTTCAGTCTCTGAGTCGGTACGACCTTTTATATGGGCTGGCGACAGTGGCTCTTACGCATTGGGTCCGTACGACCTTTTATATGGGCTGGCCACAGTGGCTCTTACGCATTGGGTCGGTACGACCTCTAGTAGGCTTTATTTTTCCCTCGTTAAGGACTCTTGAAGTTGCATTTGCCCGACTCTTTGACGGTTTGATAAAAACCTCGATTGTGAGACATTATATGGCGATGATGGAGCACCTCGGGAGGTTTGGCTCGGTGGCTGGGTATCTCGAAGCCTATAGTTTGGAGCTGACATGGTCGAAGCTCCTTTGCCTGATGTCGAGGGTAGCCTGTTTAACCGATTCTTTTTGAAGTTTTTTCGAAGTAATTGAAGGCCTGTGATTTTATAGCGACGGTTGGGCATCCCCGAGTCGCGTTACATTGGCTAGTACAGCCTTATGACCGTAGTTATTGTGTTTGGCCGGAGCCTTTCAGTTCCCGAGTGAAGTAGTTTCGGCGTCTATATCGAGGGTATGTCTTTTTAGAGGTCTTACAAGTTTGATATATAGCCTTAACTTTAAGATCGGGATTATGCCTTTTGTAAGGGCTAACAAATTTCTGCATGCCTTTGAGGTCTTACAGTTTTGGTCACTTGGTACAAGTGTGGTTCATTCCTTGCTTGAGGTCTTACAGATATTGTCATTGCCTTATATAGGTCTTACGAGATCGAGGTTGCCCACGTGTGGTCTTATGGCCTCGGGTTTTGATAAGTCGATGGGGCTGGCGATTGGCAGCAGTCCCCGAGTCATCAACAGTTTCTTGGCTTGGGAGCCATAACTTGTAAACTTGGTATTGCCTCATTGAGGGCTTACGATTTCAGAGTTTTTGACCCGGAGGTCATGTGGTCTTGTGTTTTCGATGTCAGTCCCCGAATGTTCGGGACGTTTTTGGCTCTAGGGACGTTTCGTTATCTTGATGTTGCTTTATTGAGGGCTTACGAGTTTGAAGCTCCGACCTGGGGGTCATACGGCTTCGAGTTTTGATAAGTCGATGGGGGTGGTTATTGGCGGCAGTCCCCAAGTCATCGAAAATTCCCTGGCTCGGGAGCCATTTCTTGTAAACTTGGAGTTTCCTCACCGAGGGCTTATGAGTTTGGAGTTTTCGACCTGGAGGTCATGTGGCTTTGAATTGTTGACGTCAGTCCCTGAGTGTTCGGGACATTTTTGGCTCTGGAGCCGTTTTTGCAAAAATAGCGGATTCTTTTGAAACGCGATATGCTTTGATGGAATGTATTATTCGATTTCTTGGTCAAGTATACCTGTTTTCGCTGTTAGGGGCTCGGTTATTCTATACGGACACGGTTCGTTCGACTGTTTTACCCGGTACATTATTTTCCTATCGAGACCCTGTTCAGCATATCCCGGCTTCTCCGAGGAGGTGATCTTCCCGGGGGATGCCCCCCAGTATTCGAGGTTGATTAGAGAGAAGCCTTGAATACTTGTTGAGTCTTCCTTAGGTAGAATATAGATGTTGCCTCATTACAAACCTTGCTGGTAAAACCCTACTTGGGATAAAAACCCGATCGAAGGAAAAGAGTGCAATGCATGCTTTTGAAACCTAAGGCCTTCGAGTTCGAAAGTGCTTCGGCCGCTTCGATCGGATACCTGCGCTCAGGTTAGTATAATATTTAACCGACAAAGGGAGGTGATCATACCTTAGTGGTGACGGCGCTTCGGACCCTGATATGTTTCGATCGCTTGTTACGAGGACGCGGTACGGTCCTTTGCTTCGTTCGGTCGGACTTAGCCGAGGATGTAGCTTGTTTTCGCTATTTTATTGTTTGTTTATCCTTTGGCTCGTTTGGTGGTGGAGGTATCGGTGCTGGTTCCACATCATGCACCGTGAACATCTCTTTTGCTGCATGCTGCTCTCCATAGAAGGTTTTTATCCCATCCTTTGTTGGAAATTTCATCATTTAATGGAGGGTGGATTGTACTGTTCTCATGCAGTGTATCCACGGCCTCCCGAGTAAGGTGTTGTATCTCATGTCTCCTTCGATGACATGGAATTTGGCATTTTGAGTTGTACCGGCCACGTTGACCGGGAGGGTAATTTCCCCTTTCGTTGTTTCGCTCGACATGTTGAACCCGTGAGGACTCGTGAGGTGGGTACAATTTGGTCGAGCAGTTCGAGTTGCTCTACCACCCTCGACCTGATAATATTGGCCGAGCTACCTGGATCCACAAGTACACGTTTAATTTGAAATGTATTTACAAGGAAAGGAGATTACCAGTGCATCGTTGTGAGGCTAAGACAAGGTCTCGATGTCCTCGTCGCTGAATGTGAGTTCGTCCTCGGGTATGTAACCCCGAGTTCGCTTTTCTCTGGTGATGGATATTTTTGTTCTTCTGATCATGGGTTCTTGTGGAGCATCGATGCCTCCCAAGATCATGTGGATGACATGTTGCAGCTCATTTGTTTCGTTCTTCTTGGCCGCCTCTCTTTCCCGAATTGATTTTTGGCCCGGTCGCTGAGGAATTCTCGGAGGTGACCCTTGCTGATTAGTCGAGCTACTTCTTCCCGGAGTTGCTGGCAATCTTAGATCCTGTGACCGTGCGTGTTGTGAAATTCGCACACTAAGTTATGGTTCCTTTGCGAAGGCTCTAATTGTACAGGCCTTGGCCACCTGGTGTCTCTGATTTTACTGATGGCGAATACGATGTTTGAAACATTAACGTTGAAGTTGTATTCCGACAAGCAGGGTGCATCCGTCGGCCCTGTGTGCCTGTCGAATCCAGCTCTGCTAACAAGTCCCCGAGGATTCTGGCCTTGGTCCGTCCTCTGGTCATTGCGGGGTATGTTGCGCCTTGGGGCTTTTCTTCTATCTTCAGTGTATGGTTGGTATCTTTCTTTATTCGGCTTTGACTCCATTGCTGGAAGCATGTTAGGATATATCGAACCCGAGGGGGCTCCTAGTTGGTCGTCTTCGACCCTGATCTTTGATTGGTATCGGTTGTGGATGTCCGACCAAGTCACAGCGGGATATTCGACTAAGTTCTGCTTCAGATGCTTCGAAGCTACCGAGCTTCGCTCAATCAAACCTTGAGTGAAGGCCTGTACCACCCAGTCATCGAAGATCGATGGTAGTTCCATTCGTTCCATTTGAAAGCGAGATATGAACTCTCGCAGTATCTCGTTCTCTCTTTCTTTGATTTTGAAAATGTCGGATTTCCTGGTAGCTACTTTGATGGCCCCAGCGTGTGCATTTATGAAAGAATCTGCCAGCATGGCAAACGAATCTACCGAGTTTGGGGCCAAGTTGTGATACCACATCATCGCCCCTTTTGAAAGTGCCTCTCCGAACTTTCTCAGTAGTACGGACTCGATCTCATCGTCCCTCAGGTCTCTGCCTTTCATCGCGTAAGTGTAAGCAGTGACGTGCTCGTTGGGGTCCGAGGTTCCGTTGTATTTCGGAAGGTCAGGCATTCTACACTTCTTTGGAATGGGTTTTGGAGCAGCTTCCTGTGGGAATGGCTTTTGTACGAACTTCTTCGAGTCTACACCCTTCAGGACCGGGGGTGCGCCCGAGATTTGATCGACCTTAGAGTTGTAGGTCTCTACCTTCTTGTCGTTGGCTTCTATCTTCTTCTCGCCCGACTCGACCCTCCTTATGAGGTCCTCGAGCATCTTTACGATGGCGAGGCCGGCAGCCGGCCCATTGTTGCTTGATCTTTTTGGTACCTGCTCGGCTCGGGAAGCCATTTCCCGAGCTCACGTGCTGGGAGTCTTTTGGTGGCTTTGCAACTGAGCAATCCCTAAATGTTGTGCTTGCAACATTTCGAAGATGACATGAAGGCTAACCCCTTGTTCTTCCTGAGCCGGGGTTTTCTGAGCTTCTTGTTGATCTTCTTGGTGTATGCTCCTGTTGGTGTGGGTGCTTATTTTGACGTGTTGAGCGTTGCGCGAGACCACGTCCATGGGAATTGGTTCTGGTGCATTCTTAGGGTTTCGTGGTGGTACACCAACACCTGGGACGTCAGCACCATTTTATCCATGGTCTTCAAGATTTTTGTTTTCACGTGCGTTTATTGAGTTAGACATTTTGACCTGAAATCAAAGGTCTTGGACAAGAAAAAGTGTGAAAGATAACTTGCGTTATGTAGCAAACCAGCAAGAAAATAATCTCTTATTTTTAGCCCCATGGTGGGTGCCAAACTATTTACCTTGAAAATGGTAATTACAATTAGATTTGATTTTGTGGCTCTAAAAATACATGATCTATTTTTATGCTAGTTATTTAGGCAATAGATACTAAGTAAGAGTTTAGAAATATGATAAGAGCTAGTAGATAATGTAATGACCAAACTGAAGGGCCGGAGATCGGGATCTCGAGCTGGCGTATGCGGACCACGAGGTTGAGCCGGACACTCGGCTAAGGGCAATCGAGGGGGTATTAATAGCTATGGGGGGCTGTGACTGCCGCTCTTTATGGCCAATGATAAGCAATAAATGAAGAACAATAAATGGGATACAATTAATGTAAGTAATAGATGAAGCAATAAGAGCAAGACAATATGTTAAGTTAGAGAGCAGAGAGAATGTTCTTGTATTGAATATTGAGTATCAGATCCGCATGCAAAATGACAAGGATCCCCCTTATATATCAGGGGGAATCCCAATATAGGACGAATGCATTTATTACAGATATATGAGACTGATACATCTAATTAATTCTAGGATACGGGTCTGAACCAGCTTACTAGGTGTTGTCAGTCCTAGTCATGCGCCTTGGGAACTTCCCATTTTTTCTTCATAGTTGTCGACCTGTATTGCCTCGAGCCCCTCAGGTGTGAATCTCGGCCGTAGCCTCAATCCTTTGACTGACGTGCTTACAAAGCGTCGTAATGGCCGAAAATTGGACCCTCCGATTTTACCGCATACACTCTTATTGCTACTGTGGTGTTCTTATAGCCATGAAAGTGCATCAGAGGACCTATTCCATTTAAAGGTTTTGTCTAGCTCGTGCTTAACCTTGCTTAGATCCTCCTTTAGGACTCTTATATTCTCATCTCTTTTGTACAACTCATCTTTTATTTTTCCTAGATTTTTTTCTAATGTAAGATGTGTGTGGTCAGCTTTCTTTTTACCAGTTCCTAGTTTCAGTTTTAAATTTTCAAACCTAAGCTCTAGCACAGTGGTGTCAACTTCAAGAACCTGGTTCTTTAACTTAGCATTTTTACTATCACTTTCACTAGCCCTAAGTTCTAGATTTTGCACTTAGCTTTCATAATCACATATTCCTTAGATAGTCGTTCCTTTTCATTGTTTATAACCTCAGATTAATCAATGAAACTCTAGAAGTAACTCAGATAGACTTTCTTTAGACAAAAACTTAATCTTGTCTTTGAGATGAATAATACTTACCTCAGATTCGTCATCGGATTCTCCAATTTCCATAAGTGCTTGTTCATCTCCATCTTCATCCTCTGAGTTATCATTAGAGCTTTCTCTCCAGGCGGCAACCATAGCCTGTGTTGATCCTTTGTTCTTCTTAGGATGAACCTATTCCTTCTTCCTGTTTCTTCATATAGCTCTTTCCTTCCTCCATTCAATTTCCCACTGAGGATAGTTTTGATGTGGTGATCAGTGTTCCCACACTTGTAGCAGCCCTCGTTGGTCTGTTTTTCAAGAACCCTTGATTTGCTGTAGGTTGCATCTTTTGAGGAACCTTTTCCTCTCATTAGGTACTTCTTGAAGTCATTTATGATCATAGCCATTTCATCCTCTTCTAGATCAGCACCTTCAGTGATTCTGAGTGCAGGCTCCTTTCTTTCTTAGGTGCATCCATCTTCATGGTTTGCCTTCTAAGTTCATAGGCGGTGAGATTTCCAATTAGCTCGTCCAACTTAAGAGTGGCAATGTCCTTTGATTCCTGAATTGCAATGATTTTGCTTTCCCAAGTGACTGGCAGAACTCTTGTCAAGATTTTCTCAACTTTGTCTTCTTCAAGAATAACTCTTCCAAGAGTCTTAAGTTCATTTGTTAGAATGGTGAACCTTGTATAGATCTCTTGGATGGTTTCGCCTTCCTTCATGGTGAAATTCTCATATTGAGAATACAACAGTGTTCCTCTTGACCTCTTCTCTTGAGGTGTTCCTTCATGAGCCACTTGCAGAGTGTCCCAGATTTCCTTAGCAGTGGTACATCTTTGAATTCTACTGTACTCATCTGGATCAAGTCCACACACAAGCCATTTCTTGGCCTTAGCATTCTTTTCTCATTTCCTCAAGTCCTCAACATTGCAGTCAGCTCTTGTTTTTGGCACATCTACTCCTTCAGCATTCTTATTCATAGTAACCAGGGGACCATCTGTGACAATGTCCCATAGCTCATAGTCTTCTCCGATGATGTGATCTCTCATCCTGTTTTTCCACCAAGAGTAGTATTGGCCCTTAAAGAGTGGAGGCCTAGCAGTGGATTGCCCTTCCAAGTTTCCAGGTGGTGCACTCATCTTGATCTGTTCCTAAGGTGTTATCCACTTCAAGGATAACCCGCTCTGATACCAATCGATGTTTTATACTTCAATACCACACAAGAGGGGGGGTTGATTTGTGTGGTGTCCAATTTTTCGCTTAAACTGATTATGGAAGGACCTGGTTCTTCTAAGTGTTCCTTAACGTACTATTGCAGAAATAGTAAATGCGGAAAGTAAATAACACAAGTATTTTATGTGGAAAACACCTGGCTCAAAAGGTGAAAAAACCACGACCTACTTTCTAGGAGGGTTTTTCCATACTCTCCACTAAAATCATTGAGCCAAATACTATTTTTACAAAAACTCTTTTGTAAATCAAGGATTAACTCTAATCCCGTTGTAGCACACAACCTCTAACTGTTGCGATAACTTCAAGTTAACTCTCCCTTGAAAACTCTGAGTACCTATTACAATTACCTCTGGATAAAGCTGAAAGGTACAATATGAAAACACCTACTACAATTGAACTAGAATAAAGATAGACACTTGGAACTGATTCTTCTATCATGTTCATGTAGCTTCAGGATCGCACTCTTAAATCACACACGAACTACTTGCAAAAAGCCTTGCTATTTTGCTCTCAATTCTCATTTAACTTATGCGTTTGTGCGACACCTGTAAAAGAGAACAACACTGATATTTATAGAGTTAGTAAATAAAGATTAACTAGAATTCTGATGCTACTCTACCTTGGTGGAAAAGTTCTAGTTGATCTCAACCTCTAACTCCTTCCCTATCTTGAACAGTGTTCTCTTTGAGTAAGGAGTCCTTCTCCTTATCAATTATGTAACCTTTTCGATCAGTATCAGGAGATATCAATTATGTCAAGTTAGGTTTATCTCCTTCACGTGCATCCCACACGCTCAAGTATGTCTGTATTTGTGCTCAACAGGGATGGACCTGGTTCATGTCTGAGTTCCTCTGTCAGTCTTCAAAACTAACCTTTACTTGTGATAACACTCCGGACACGAACCAACTAACTTGATAAATTATAATATAGTTGTAGAACACAAAAGAAATAAAAAATAGGGGAATACAACTCTTGAAACGACCGTCCGGGTCGTTACATGCCAAGAATTTCTTTTTTCTTTCTAGTGAAACATACTTTTATTGAAAGCAAGAAAAGTGGTTGGCCCAACTCTTCCCTAGAGTGACATGCAATCCATTTTAGCACGTGCAAGAAGGTGTGATTACTAGAGTTTAGAAGTTCAATCAATCTTCAGTACGAACTGCATTAACTTTATATTTTGTCCGACTTTTTCTATTTCTTTTGTATCTTTCTTCCATTTGTCCTTTTTCTTTATTTAATTGTCATGCCTCAGTGTGTAGTAAAACACATACTGACTGTAACAAAAACAACCCAGTAAAATCTCACAAGTAGGTTAGACCTACTAGTTGCCTAGCGTTTAAATTAATTATTTAAACTGATTAAGTTATTGAGTTATTAACTTTAAAGGAAATTTGGCTTTTACTGAATCCACTTGAAACCTTAGCAAAAATTAAATAACTCATTTTTATTTTTGGTTTAATCATTTCAAAATTATCTCAAAGGCCAATAATGTGCGGAAAAATAGATTAAGCAAACAAAATATTAACACCAAATATCTAGTGTCACGACCCTAGTTCACCAACCGTGAACATGTCATGACGGCACCTGGTCCCCATGACCAGATAAAGCCTAACATTTGCGGAAATATAATAACTGCGAAAAAATAAAGAAAATCAAATCAAATATCTAAAGGAAACTATACTGAATGCCGCATGGCAAGTACAACTCAACATCACAAGTCTAAAACAATTCCCAAAACCCGGAAACTCACAAATCACAAGCTAAGGGATACATAAGAGGCTCTGACTCAAGAATATCTATACAAAGGAGAAATACTGAAATAGCTATACTTATTACAGAAAGCTGGAAAGGGACTCCTCGGTCTGCGGACGTAGTGGATATACCTCGAAGTCTCTACCGATTCGCATCCTTCCAAGGCTGACAGAACTGAGTGGTAGTACCTGTATCTGCACAACAAAAATGTGCAGAAGAGTAGCATGAGCACACCACGGCGGTGCCCAGTAAGTATCAAGACTAACCTCGGTGGAGTAGTGACGAGGAACAGTCAAGGCACCTACCGGTCAATAAACAGTATAATCATAGGAATAATGGAAATGACATATAAATATGTAAAGACTGCATGAATGACCGAGAATGCTACAATTCACAATAAGGGAAAAATACAACAAGTAACAACGAGAATATAATAAATGAGGATAGGAAATGACGGCAGAATCACAATCCAAATCCTATGGTCACAACACAGCAATGGGAAAACAAGTCAATAACTCATATCCTACAATGATGTTCACAAAGGTCTTATCCAACTCTTTCCACAATTTCACCAAGTCTCGGACAAACCACAACTCGCGAAGGCCCAGCATCTGAAATCTAACAATTGGCATCCTGTGCCCCATCAATCTCATGGTCATACCGACAACTAACTCGCTAACTAGGGCCACTCTCACAAATATAATGGAAAAATGAGGGCGTACCTCCACCCTTAGCAAAATCAGGAGGAATTCACCTCTAATAGGGGTGTTCATCTACGTGTATGCTTGTGCAAATGTTTCTAATAAAATTCTACCAGCTAGTAAACATGAAAAGGAGAACGGACCGCACGTGCGATGTTTCCTCACAACTTCCAAGCGATAAAGCTCATACCTGTAAGCAACCCACAATCACATTATTAAACAAATAGGAATGCCTCCACAGGCCGTCACAATTCCCTACAATCATCCCCTGACATAGCCCACCTTATTTCACCACGTGTGCAAATAATAAGATAATAGGTACCGCCTTATTTCGCCAGACGTGCATCACAATGTTCCCTCCTTATTCCGCCACATGCGCAACCCACATATAAGCATATAACATATCCCGCCTTATTACGCCGCATGTGCAAAACATCAATAACAACAACAGCACGGCAAAGACCTCGTGCAACCCTTCAAAATCCAACGCACGGCAGAAACCTCGTGCATCACAATATTCACAATCGCTCGGCAGAAACCTCGTGCATCACAGTATCAACAACCGCACGGCAGAAACCTCGTGCATCACAGTATCAACAACCGCACGGCAGAAACCTCGTGCATCACAATATTCTCAACCGCACGGCAGAAACCTCGTGCATCACAATATCAACAACCGACAATATATACAGGAACAAAGCAAGAGAATCAACTCAAGAGATTCCGTTCACCAAAACACGGTACAACTAACGTACAAGGAAATAACTGTAACAGGGAAATACTAAGCGCAATAAGAACAACTCAACAAGGGAGAAATAATACGAAACAACGATTCCATAATACTCAGTTCTACAACAAGGAAGTTAACATGAATCAAATAATTACAATTAAGGAAGTATCAACTAAACATAGGATACCTAACTTCTTTCCAATTAAGACCAATTAATTACACGAGAGATAGAAATAATACTTTCCAGATAAAGACAAGCAGTTAGGAATGATAATGTGACTACAGAAGGGCAAATGTCTACAGTTAAACAAGTAAAAGTCATTTAGGCAACAAGAAAAACCAAAAAGGGCAAATAATTCCAAGTAAGTCATGTAGAGGTGAAACTAATAACAGGGAGCTCAATCGTACCAAGGACAACTTCATATTCGGTGATTATAAGGATCTAAGAGCCTAAAAGGGGCAATTTTCCACAAATAAATCCGAGCACGCACTCGTCACCTCGCGTACAAGGAATACAATCAACAAAGAAGACTCAAGTCCTAAGGGGAAGTCCCCCACACAAGGTTAGGCAAGATACTTACCTCGAACCGGCTAAAATCAACTAGCAACCACGTACTTGCCACAAGTACTCGACTCCAAATGGCCCAAATCTATTAAATTAAATCACACATAGTAAATAACATCTCAAGAAACTGATTCTACTATTTAATTCAAAGCTAAGGCGTGAAATTAGGCAAAATGACCAAAACGCCCCTCAGGCCAACATCTCGGAATCGGATAATTTTTATATTTTCAGAACCCTCGTACTCTCACGAGTCTAACCATATAAAAATCTCCCAAATCGGAGGTCAAAAGCCCCCTCAAAACCCAATAGTTTGGTGTATGAACTTTTACCCCAAATTAACCAACTTTTGATCCTAAACTCGAATTTCAATGATGTATTTAGCTATATAATGATGAAATATAATGAAAAGGGATCAAGGAAACGTTACCCAATGATTTTCTCTTCAAAACCCACTCAAAATCGCCTTCTCTCGAGCTCTCAATCGATTTTCAAACTTATGAAATTAAACCCTCGAAATTGATATTTCTGAACAGGTGTTTCCGCTTCTGCGGACAAGGGACCGCTTCTGTGGTCCCGCTTATACGGAAAAAGCAACCGCTTCTGCGGCTTTCATTAAAGGGGACAGGGCCGCATCTGCGATAGCTGGGCCGCTTCTGCGATGCCTAAGCCGCTTCTGCGGCTCCGCTTTTTCGGAAATGGCACCGCTTCTGCGGCTTCTGAGGGAAAAGGGGACAAGTCGCTTCTGCGGCCAAATAGCCACTTCTGCGGCGCCGCATCTGCGGTTCCCAAGCCGCAAATGCAAAAATACCCGAAGAGGGACATTCAGCTGCTTCATTAACTTCAAATTCCTCCGTTAACCACCCGAAATCATCCCGAGGCCCCCGGGACCCCAACCAAAAGTACCAATAGCACCTAATACCTCATTCGAACTTGTACCAATCCTTAAAACACCTCAAACAACGTCGGAAACTCGAATTAATCAATGATTTGAGCCTAAGGACTTCAAATTCCATCAAAATACATTTTCGATCAAAAACCTAACCAAACACGTCCGAATGACCTGAAATTTTGCACACACGCCCCAAATGACATGACGGAGCTACTGCAACTTCCGGAATTCCATTCCGACCCTCGGATCAAAAACTCACTATCGGACAGGAAACTTCAAAAATTCAAACTTCGGCATTCCAAGCCTAAATGAGCTACGGACTTCCAAAATATATTCCGAACACGCACTCAACCCCGAAATCAGCTAACGGAGCTAACGGAACCGTCGGATTTCCATTCCGAGGCCGTCTTCACACTATTCTGATTACGGACCATTTTTTCAACTCTTAAGCTCTCATTTAGGGACTAAGTGTCCCAAAACTCTCCGAAACCCCACACCGAATGTCCCGGCAAACCCAAAATAGCAGAATAAACTTAGGGGAAGCAGTTTAATAGGGGATCGAGGGATGAATTCTAAAAACGACCGGTCAGGTCGTTACATCTAGGTACCTATGGAATGGGACCTTACTCAAGTCAGAAACGCACCACATAAAGTAGTTAATGAGATATTTAAGGAAATAAAATATTTTCCAATTGAAACCAAAGTTCAAATATTCAGAATTCCTAAAGCCAATGTCTTAATATAAAAGAAATGCTGTAAGAAAAAAAAACATTCTTTTAAACATTAAATTCACATTAACAATACTATGAACTTTAAGAAACTCGTCTCAGTCAGTGGCTAAACATGATTTCATTGTTTAATTGACAATGTTAAAGTAAAGAGATTAAAATTACTCATCATATTTATTTTCTACTAAAATTGAACATGCTATTTACTCTAACAAGACCCTGAGCATTTAAGCTAAAATTTGTAACATCAAGCAGAGAATGGTAATAACAATCAAAACAAATAGTTCATCTCATTTAAACTCTAGCAATACCATCCAAACAAAATACACAAATCAGATATTCGTACATATACACAGAACTCAGAAGAACCAAAATTGATCATCAGTGAACTATAAACTCCCTACTTCATTCATTTGCAACTGAAAGTACATTACAAGGCGCAAAGCGTTACCTAAAGTTGCAGATTTAAGACGGGGCAGCAGTGGCGAACTCAAAGTTGTACAAAACTATGGAAACTCAGCTATAGTAAATCAGCAACAAGCAGCCAACGCACAACAAACCGTAGAAAACTAAAAACACTTGAACTCAGAAACTCCTTAAGAGAAAAGGTTTGAAGAAAATCCAAAAAAAGAACCTAAAGACTCTTACTAAATCATTTCCAAGAGGAAAATAAAATGCTGAAATTTTCCCTTTGGTTGTCTTTTTTTCTGATGTCCCCTCCAAGTTGAAAGAAAGACCCTCACTTTTATAAGAGAGGGAAGCCTTGAGTCCATTATGAAAATTTGTCCTTTGGACATATTTTTTTACAAAAATCTGTCCAAACTATTCAAAGAATAGATTTTTGGTTAAAAATCTACTCAAGAGACAGTATTTCACCAAACAAGGACAAGACTTTTTTTGGAGTTTAGTACTCCCAATAGTAGTAAAAAGTAAACAAGGTAGTAGCTTACTCTCATGAGTAATATATCTACCCTTTAGCTTTAAATCAAATATGTACCACCCCTAGTGATTTTGAAACAAAATACTAAATAGATAACTATATTTGAACAACAACCGAACAAGAAAAAATATAACCAAAATTACTAGAGGCATTCAATCCGATGACGACTAATATACTATCAGAAGAATAGCCTAAACAAATCGAGCAACTAAATTAACATGTAATTCTACCGGAAAGCTGAAACTTAGTTCATTAGCATGTCGAATCAAATATGAATTACGAGACGAGAATAAGAAGCTAAAAAGTTATGAACTTGAATCGTAAAACAAAATTTGAAGCTAATTAAAGTATATGTTAACCATGAAACACACTAGTGAAATTAATATTCTAAACGACGACAAAATCGAAAGCTAGATAACATGCGAAGTAAATGATCACTAACAGAATTAAACTAAAAAAAAACTACAAATCGAACACAAAAGAAAACACAAAATCAGAGACATGGGTAAAGAGATTCGAGGTTTTACCACCCCAGGGGATTCATTGCTAACTCGACCAATAAGGAGGTGCCAGGGACCTCGAGCAACAACTGTCCGATCTTGAAACACTCGTTTCATTTCGGCAAATGCTAAAACAAAGTGATTCCAGCATTATGCTGGAAGGAAAAGAGGGTTCTTGGATCGAAAGAAGCAAAGACGAAGAAGCGGTAGTGGTTTTGCTTGGTCGCGACAGTGATTGGTCGCAGGAAAAAGTTCACCGGAAAATGACTATCAAAATTCGGCTTAAGCATGCTAGCTGACCCTTTCTTCTTTTTATAAAAACAATCATGTGGGCCAAATAAATCCGAATTTCTGCAGCCCAATTCAAACAAGTTGGCTGCTCCATTCCTTTAAATATAGCAAGCCCATACTTTCAATAAAGATGGCCAATATTTTTTTTTTAATAACTTCAACAAGGTCAATGCAAATAATTGATAAGCTAGTCCAAGTTTAAATGTCATATTTGGTTAAACAAAAGTAGTAGTATTATAGCCTTTTCTAGTGAATATTTTTTTAATAGCTTAATCTCCTTAATAATTATTTAAACTCTAGGAAACTAGTAGGCGCGTTTTAACTTTTTTATAGTTGACCTAGGTTTATTTTAGCTTGTTTTTGTACATCTAATTATCTATCATCTGTGGATAGGTAATTGGAACATCATTATAGGTCTAACCTTTCATAGTGTACAGGAGCCATTTGGTTGTCATACTTGGACAATCAAATTCCCTTCCATCTTGTTTCTGGAGGTCAGGTTTATGTCCCCCTCCATTATTGTACTTTACTTTATATATATATGAAAACCAACCCTAGGCACAATTTCTAGTGGATTCTGCCAAAAAAAAAAATCCCACAAGTAGGATTTGGGGAGAGTAGAATGTACGCAAACCTTACCCTTACCCCGGAGGAGTAGAGAGGTTGTTTTTCGAAAGACCCTTGGCTCAAGAAGATGAAAAGAGACAATAGATCCGTAACAGCAACAAAAGCACGAAAAATAATATCAGCATCATAAGAAACAGAAAATAGCTGAAAAGGCAATAACAATAACCAGTAATAAAGACACGGTACAATGAAAAATAGAAAAATAGCGTGAACATAACATAAATCACTAGAATTCCAAGACAAAACACTATCAGACTAGCCCACCCCCTGTATAAATTAGAAAAATGCTCGACTACCTCCTAACCATCAACCATAATACTCTACCTCCACACCTTCCTATCAAGAGCCATATCCTAGGAAATTTGAAGCCGTGCTATATTTGCCTGATAACCTCACTCCAATACTTCTTACTCCACCCTCTACCTCTTCTCATACCTTCCAAAGCCAACCGGTCACACCTCCTAACCTGAGCATCTAGGCTTCTTCTCCGCGCGTGGCCGAACTATCTAAGCGTCACTTCCTGTATCTTGTCATCCATGGGAGCCACGCCCACCTTCTTTCGAATATCTTCATTCCTAATCTTATCCAGGATAATGTGTCCGCAAAATCCTCATTTCTGCTACTTTCATCTTCTGGATATGTGAATTCTTGACTGGCCAACACTTAGCCCCAAACTACATGGCCGGTCTAACCACCGCTCTATTGAACTTACCTTTAAGTTTCGGTGACACATTCTTGTCGTACAGGACTCAAGATGCTAAGCTCTGTTTCATCAACCACATCCATATACAGTGTGTGACATCTTCGTCGATCTCCTTATCCCATTGCATAACTGACCCAAGGTACTTGAAACTTTCTCTCCTGGAGATGACTTGTGAGTGAAGCCTCACGTTCATGTCCGCTTCCGTAGTTACGTTGCTAAACTTGCACTCCAAATATTTTGTCTTAGTCCTATTCAACTTGAAACCTTTAGACTCATGGGTCTATCTCCAAACCTCCTCCTCTCATTATTACCGCCTCGCATATCATCAATCAGAACAATATCATCGGTGAAAAACATGCATCATGGTACCTCCCCTTGAATATGGTATGTTAGCGCGTCCATCGCTAGGAAAAATAAGAACGGGCTCAGAACAAATCCTTGTTGTAACCCCCATAAAGACCGAAAAATGCTTTGAGTCGCCTCTCACAGTCCTAACCCGAGTCTTAACACCATCATACATGTACTTTATCACCCTAATGCATACTACCGACACACTTTTCACCTCCAGGCATCTCCAAAGAACCTCCCTAGGGACCTTGTCATTCGCTTTCTCTAGGTCAATAAATACCATATGCAAATCCTTCTTCCTATCCCTATTCTGTTCCAACAACCTCCAGCTAATGTAGATAGTTTCCGTAGTAGATCGATCTGGCATGAAACCAAATTGGTTTTCTGGTATAGAGACTGCCTTTCTCACCCTCCCTTCCACCATCCTCTCCCAAACTTTCATTGTATGACTTAGTAACTTGATACGCTTATAGTTGTTATAATTCTGAAAATTTCCTTTGTTCTTGTATATTGATATCATCGTACTCCACCTCTATTCATCTAGCATCATCTTGGTCCTGAAAATAATATTAAACAACCCAGTCAGCTATTCCAAGACTGGTCTACTCACATACCTCCATAATTCTACTGGAGTTTCATCTGGCCCGGTCGCTCTGGCCTACTCATCTTACGCATAACTCCCACGACCTCCTCAACCTTAATACGCCTACAGTACCTAAAGTCTTGGTGACTCTCAGAGTGCCCCAATTCCCCTAGCACAATGTCTCTATCCCCCTCTTCATTCAAAAGTTTATGAAAGCAAGCCTGCCATCTTCGTTTAATTTGGGCCTCTTCCATCAATACTCTGCCTTTCCCGTCATTGATGCACCTCACTTTGTCGAGGTTACGAGCCTTCCTCTCTCTCACCTTGGCCAGCCGAAAAACTACTTGTCCCCGCCTTTGACCCCTAATTCCTCATACAGACGGCCAAATACTGTAGTCTTAGCCTCTGTGACCACTAACTTCGCCTCCTTCCTAGCTTCCTTATATCTATCTTTGTTCGCTCTCCTCTCTTCCTCGTCTGTGCTCTCTAGTAACTTTAGGTACGCCATTTTCTTCATTTCCACTTTGCCTTGGACCACGTCATTCCACCACCAATTTCATCGGTGCCCGTCAGAGTAACCCTTCGAGACCCCTAACACATCTCATGCTGCCTCCCTTATATAGTCCGTCGTCATAGTCCACATATCGCTATCATCCCCGCAACTCGTCCAGGCTCCCATAGCCATCAACCTTACCCTCCAACTACTAACATAATAGCCAATAATCTATCATTCACCACCTAACCTCTACTACTGACTCTTTGAGTTCGCTATCCACCAAAATACCCACTCTGTTCTTACCTTTCATGCCTACCACAATTTAAACCCGTCCGCATCCCTTGCCTTTAATCCTACCCACCTAGTATCCTGAACACAAGCAGTATTGATCTACCTCTTCTAGAGAATCTTCGTCAACTCTGTAGATTTACCCATCAACATCTCTATGCTCCACGATCCAAATCTCAACCTAAAGGCTCCTTTGTTCCCCTGACACCCTTTGGACCCCGTCCCACCCCTTGTCCCCTACCCTACCCTTGCCCCACCATCCGCCCTCCCCGAGGACATGACCTTACTTTACCATTACATACCACAGCCACTATACCTTCGGTAGACTAGGGAATAATGCTAACACAAAATAAGTAACGGTCTAAACTTGAAGAAAATAAGTTGTAATTGCAGAACAACTACTTGAATGAATAAACTAGAACGAACTACAACGACAACAATTTAACTAATACAATAGAAAGAGAAACAGGAGGCGGGAGGTACAAACTCTCGAGAATAGAACCTTGAATTTTGACTTGGTGTACAACCGAGGCTGCGGAAGCTGACGTACTCCCTTCTAGACCTCCCATTGGCCCTTGGTAATGCCAACTGGTCTGTCCTGCTATGCTTCTGTGTGCGTCCCACCTGTCTCCAATAACCACAAAATACTACCTAAAAAACACACACCAAAATACCATGGGACCAAGAAAAATAGAAGGGCGGAGGCAGGACTATCACTGTTACCACTGGTGGCACAAAGAATTTAGGGGGGTATCGGTCTGAGGTCATCGAAGAGAATAACAAGGGGGCCATGAATAGTAGACAGAGAAAAGTAGAAAGAATAAAAGAAGCATATAGAATATTTGGGGGGGGGGGGAGGATGTAGTCGGAAATAAGGAGAAGAGGAAAAGGAGGGGTGCCGGCTGCGGAACGGTCGCTGACGGTGTAACTGTTGCCGGCAATAGAATAGTCGCCGGATTGGCTACTGCTAGGGTTAGGGACGGGTAGAAGAAAGGGAGAAGAATGATAGAAAGGCGGGTATAGAGAATATGTATATATATATAGAGAGAGATGGGTGCTTACTTGGTCGGCTGGTGGGCGCTGGCACATGCACTAGAAATTTTCGCCGGCAGAAGTAACCTTGAAGGTTGAAGGGAGAGAGAGAGAGAGAGAGACTGAGAAAGAGAGAGAGAGAGAGAGAGAGAGAGAGAGAAAGAGAGAGAGAGAGAGAAGAAATGGCAGCCAAAACCATATAACTAAGATTTCAAATTTTGAGTCTTCACAAAAGCACGTGGCTTGATAGTAATGAGAGTCTAACCAAAATTTAAACTAAGTCTACCATTTATAATAAACACCTCATGAGTGTACTCAAAAACATATTAAAGGAGACTTCAGCTTTTGAATCTTAATAAATCTTTTAGAATCTTTTTTTTTTGGCTAGTCAAAGAAACTTTTATTAAAAGCTAGAAAAGTGAGTTGGCCCAGCTCTTCTATGAGCGACATGCAATCTATTTTAGCTTGTGCAAGAATTTTTGGTTATTAGAATTTAGAAGTTCAACCAATATTTAGTATGCAGTTCATTAACCTTATTTTTTGTCTGACTTTTTCTTTCTTTCTTCCCTTTGTCCCTTTCCTTCTTTCTCTTTTATCTTTCTTCCCCGTATCTTTTTTCTTTCTTCAATTTTTATCTCTTTTTTTCTTTTTTTTTTGGTTGTTCACATGGGTTGTTTCCCATCAACGTAACATCCAGATACTAAGGTTATGGCTATGCAACCTTATACGTTTTAACCAAAAGTCACAGTAGCGAAGTTCATATCTGACAATAAATGGGACATTGCTAAGCTATCCCGGTGCTTGCCACATCATCTAACCAAACATATCAAAGGGATCAAATTTGACATATCACATGAATCTTATCAGGGAATATGGACTGAGTCCACTGATGGAGAATTTACGTGCTCATCTGCTTGGAATATTTTGAGACAGAAACAAGGCATTACTTTTGTTAACAAAAACCTCTGGCACAATGCTATTACTCTTAAAATTTCTTTCTTCAATTGGAAGCTATTAAAGAATAGACTCCCTACTGATGATAATATCAAGAAGCTTGGTTACCTTTATCCCTCTAGATGTGCATGTTGTGATAATCCTATGAGTGAGGATGTGGAATATATTTTCAGAAAAAGCAATCTCAGCAAGTATAATTGGAATGCCTTTAGAAATCAATTTGGAACGAACGACTCTGGAGGGGGAATTAGACATCCCATGCTAGGATGGTGGTTTGCCAACTTTCAGAATTCTATCCAAAAACATATGCTACAGGCTATTCCCCTTCTCATTAATTGGCATATCTGGAAGGCAAGGTGCAGGAAAAAGTACGATCAAGAAAGAATCTACACCCCTAAGGTAGCACATTCCATTTGCCATGATGCCACTATAATCATTCACAAACAGTTTAGCCAGATTGATGTAGTCTCCAATTGGAAGAAACTTTTTTCCATTTGTGAAACAGCTAAGCCAAACCTGAATATCATCCGTGCCACCTGGAAACTCCCTCAGCCTGGTATGTTTAAACTTAATACTGATGGATGCTCTAAAAGTAATCCAGGTAAAAGTGGTGGTGGAGGCATTATTAGGGGACACCAAGGGGAGGTGGTAGCTGCATTTACAATTCCTTTTGGAATCCAGACTAATAATGTTGCAGAATCACTAGCTTTATGTGTTGGCCTTAAATGGTGCAAGGATCAAAGCATTGACAAGATCTGTGTCGAATTAGATTCCTAGTTGGTGGTCAACTCGGTTAATGGAAAGATATAACCTCCTTGGAATTTAAGACACAACATAGAGTAAATTCAAAAAATCTTGATAAACTTTAAGGCATTCCACATCACACATTGCTATAGAGAGGCTAATAGGTTTGCAGATGCACTGGATAAAGAAGGATAAAAAAGAACCAGTACTAAATGGTATTTCTCTGCTTATGAACTTCCAAGTCAAGCTAGAGGTCTATGCTTTATGGATAAGGATCAATTAGCAAGCTTCAGAATAAGAGCCTCCAAGACTACTTTTGTATATGATGCTAATGACTAAGTTAACTATGTTGTTGATTTTCTTCCTAGGTGTAGCATTAACATGCATTAAGGAGAGGACTTTATTGCTGTTTATTGAATACTCTCCATCTTGTTTTACATTTCATAGCATCAATTTTTTGCAAGCTTACCGTAAAGAGTTGGGCATGTCCAATTCTTATCCATATTCTGAGGAGGTTAGGTTTTATGTCCCCTCCTTCATATCTTCAGCTTTTGGTTATTAATCTACATGGAAGGGGTCAATGCCAAGCCCCACGTCATTACAAGACGGCTTATAAAAAAAAAGAACAAACAAATATGCACTTGTCTGGATTGGATGGCCTCGCATTATAGTTTTTCATGATTGATGGAAGAACTCTTTCAAAATTGATGAAAGAACTCTGGAAAAGATATATATTAATATATTTACCCTAGTTTAATATTGAGTGCAAACGTACAGGCAAGTATGTGCTATCGACAAGTAGTAAAGTGATAAGAATGTATCATTTTCAAGCAGACCTACGATTAATTATCGACTAACCTAAACTAGTTACGAGTTATTCGTTCAAATGATTTTCCGAAAGATGATTGTGATTTTACATAACTAAAACTACTACGAAAATCAACAAGCAAGCAAGGAGACAAGAATGCATGTAGAACACACGAATAATTTAGGAGCAAATCTAGTGAGATGGGGATATTTCGGGATTATAGGATTAATATCTATCCTTTTGCGATTTCTTATTGTTGCTGCTCGGTCATTCAAACTCATCAATACTTGTAGTTGTTGTTGCCATTACATATTCAAGCATAGTAACTGGTGTAGGGTAGCTGAAACTGAGGTAACCTTTGCCTTCAGCTGCTAAATTCTTGACTACTCATTGAGTAAACAATTAGGTATCGCAACACTTTAAGAAGTAAGGCATAATCCCCGTGAGTGTACATATATCCAACACTTTTACAGCACGAATAACGTTTTCCTTTATTTTTTTGTTGGCTGTGTTCTCTAGTCTCTCTTTCTCGACAGTAAATGTGGTGGTCTGTTAAAATTAGATAAACTATTAAGTTCATTATGGGAATAATCCAAAAGCAATTTACTTGTTAATTCTTTAATCAGTTTTAAACCTGTTTTATTTATTTATTTTGGTAAAAAGATATCATTAAATCTTTTTAGTGACTGGGTTGTAGTTGCACCAAACCTCATTTATTGTAAGACATGTTTTAGACCTATACAACTTTATATTTTTCCCTCAGACAAGTAATTTGGTGCAACTATCTTGTGTTTTTAGGAACTAGTAGTAAAAATTAGAAGAGATCAAACCTCATTATATTGTCAGGAATGACTCTTAGTAAGGACTACTAAGAAAGAGTAAATGGGAAGGCTGCTGGGTGAACAAAGATTACGAGATGGGAGCAAACTTACAAAAATCGCTGCTTTAATGTGGTCATTTGTGATAGGAAATTGTAGTTCGGCGTTCTCTTTAATTCTTAGAAAAACATCAACCAAATCTTCACCTCCAAACTCACCATTTCCCTTGCTCCCAGCTGATTTATTTTCAATATGCGCGTTTAGATATCCTCCATAATTTCATCAACCTTCTGATGTGCATTCACCAATCTAGATCTCACACTGCTCATTTTTTGAAGTAACTACCAAGAAGGGAACAAATCAGCCGCATAATTTCCTTCTACTAATGTGATGATCCAAAAGGTCATGTCGTGTCTTAGAACCCAATTCGGGATTCCGAGGCCTTCAAAACGTCCTTTTCTTTCTCCTCGATTTGTGTGCGCAGTCCGAGCGTGTTTCCGGAGAACCTTTATGTGAAAATTTGAGAAAAATATTAGGTTTTTCCTTTAAAAGTGATTTTAGCTGACTTCGGTCAATATTTTGAGTAATCGGACCCGGACCCGTGATTTGACGGTCCCGGAGGATGCCTTGAAAAATATGGGACATGGGCGTATGACCGGAATCGAATTCCGAGGTCCCTAGCCCGAGAAATAAATTTTTGAAGAAAATTGTTAAACTGGAAATATGATGGTTTTTAGAAATTGAATAATGTTTGAACTTGTTGGTGTCGGTCCGTATTTTGGTTCCGGAGCCCGGGACAGGTCCGCTATGATATTTATACCCTATCCGTGATGTTTGGTGAGAAACAGGACTGATTTGATGTGATTCGGACCATTGGTTGAGAAAATAGAACTTTTGAACTATCTTGAAAATTTCATGCAATTTGGTGCTAAATTCATAGTTCTAGGTGTTATTTTGGCGATTTAATCGTATGAGCAAGTTTGTATGATGTTTTAAGACTTGTGTGAATGTTTGGTTTTGGGCCCGAGGCCTCGGGTGAGTTTTGGATAGGCTACGGAGTGTTTTGAAACTTAGGAAAATTGCTGGTATAACTAAACCTGTTGTAGGCCTCTGATCTCGCAATTGCGAGGTCAGGCATCGCAATGGCGAACCCAACAGGTTTCGCTTTTGCAAGGATTTATCGCAATTGCGATCATACGCTGGGCCAGGCAGTCTTCGCAATTGCGAAGACTTCTTCACATTTGCGAAGTAAATTTGGGTAGGCAAGTGATCGCAAATGCGATCGATTTATCGCATATGCAGAGGTACCTGTTTGCAATTGCGAACATACCTTCACAATAGCGAAGGCATCAGAAGTGTGGGGAACTTCGCATTTGCGATGGTTCTTCGCATTTGGGAGCTTCACAATTGCGAAGCTCAGGTCACAAATGCGACATCTGCAGCTGTTCAAAACATAAGTTAGACGAGATTTTCTCCCATTCTTCACATTTTTCAAAACCTAATCTTCTAGAGGCGATTTTCCTAGGGCAAGTTCATCCCCAAATCATAGGTAAATGATTCTTAACTTATTTCTTTCAATCTATTTCATCTTTTTACAAGATTTCACCATGAAATCTAGGGTTTTTCATAGTGGAATAGGGTCTTTTTTGGGTTGAACTTAGGAATTTATTTGGGGATTTAGACCTCAAATTGAGGTCGGATTCCAAAATCAATTGTATATTCGGGCTCGGTGGTGAATGGACAATCGGGTTTTGGTCTGAATTTCGAGTTTTGACCAAGCGGGCCCGGGGTCAATTTTTGACTTATTGGGGAAAATGTTGGGAAATCTATAATTATGCATTCGAATTGATTGCTTTAGCGTTAATTGATGTTATTAAGTTAATTATGATTAGATACGAGCGGATTGGAAGTGGAAACTAAGGGAAAAGCAGTATTTGAGGCTTGCGTTTGGCCGTGGAATTGAGGTAAGTGTTTTGGCTATCCTTAGCTTGAGGGATTAGGTGTTGTTGCCATATTTGGTACGCGTTTAGTTGATTGAGTACGACGTATAGGTGAGGTGAGGAGTACCTATACGTTGTTGTCGGGTCATAGCATGCGAGTATGTCTTATATATGCGACTGTTGTATTCCTTTATACGTACTATTCATGCTTTAACTGGTCAAATCTTCATGTTAAGCAGGTTTAAATATGTCTTTCCCTGTTTTGGATATTGGTTGAGTATTGGCTCGAGATGAGATTTATATTGTGTAGTTAAATGATGAAACGAGGTTGTTTATTTATGATTCCCTTGTCGCGTTGTTATTGTTTCTGTTGTTTGGGTGAGGAAGAGTGTAAAGCATGAAGGGTGATGTCATGCAATGTTTTGTGAGTGAGTGATAAAGCACGAAGGTTGATGCCGTGTCGTATTCTGATATTGATAATACACGAAGAGTGTGGCCGTGCCATGTTATGAGAGAGTTAATGCACGAAGGGTGATGTCGTGCACATGTTTGTTATGCTATTATTTCCTTTGGTTCAAGCATGACAATTACTGAGTTTCGGTACTGTATTATTTTCAGAATTTGGTATTCCCCTCAGCATGTTCCCCCTTCCTGTCATTATCTGTTAAATTTCCGTTATTGTTATTTCTATGTTTATGATGTATCTACACAGGTTCATGTTATTTATCGTGTCCTAGCCTCGTCACTACTTTGCTGAGGTCAGGCTCGGCACTTACCAGTACATGGGGTCGGTTGTACTGATACAGCACTCTGCACTTTCTGTGCAGATTACGGTAGTGGACCTCGTAATTAGAGTTGGGTTGCTGCCTTCAGTTTATCAGGAGACGCAAGGTTGATCTGCTGGCATTTGGAGACCCTGGAGTCCCCTTCTATCTATCTTAGATTTATTCCTGTTTTCTTTCATGCCGAGAACAAATGTATTTCCTTTAAACCAATATTTGTAGAAATTCTTAGACGTTTGTGGATTGTGACTCCAGATCTTTTGGGTAGTCGTGTGTTGGAGTTTTAAATTGTTATGAAATTTCCGCACTTCTTAATTGTTTAGCTTTAAATTATTATTAATTACTGTTTTGGTTAGTGATTAGCGTATTAGAATCGTATCTGTTGGCTTGCCTATCATTCTAAGAGTTAGGCGTCATCACGATCCCGACGGCGGGAAATTCGGGTTGTGACAAGTTGGTATCAGAGCACTAGGTTGCCTAGGTCTCACAATTCACGAACAAGCTTGGTAGAGTTTGAGAGATCGGTACAGAACGTCTGTGTTTATCCCCCATAGGCTACAGAATTTAGGAATAACTTCACATCTATTCTTCTCTCTCGTGCGATTTGATTTCTCAATGATAATTGAACTTCTACTATGTTCTTTCGCAGATGGCGAAAACACGTACCGCTTCATCCGCTGATTAGCAGCCCGAGCCCCTAGTGGAGACTCCTACGAGGGGCAGAGGACGAGGTCGAGGCCGTGCTAGAGCCCGAGGCAGGGGCAGGGCTCATCCTAGAGCTCGAGCAGCAGCACCAACGGCGGAGCCTCGGGTAGAGTTTGATGATGAGGTTCCGACCCAGACCGTTCAGCAGGGCCAGCTCAGGTTCCGGAGGGGTTCATCGCTACCCCGTTACTTTAGGATGCTTTGGTCCGCCTGGTGCGCCTTATGGAGAGTGTTACTCAGGCCGGCATACTTTCTGTGGCACCAGCTGTCTCTTGGGCTAGGGAAGGAGCACAGACTTCCACTACTCACACTCCGGAGCAGATGGATCCTCACTTTCAGACTGTAGCAGCTCATCCAGTTAGGGTAGTTCCACTAGGTGTTGTAGCCCAGACCGGTGATTGATCAGCTATGTAACGACCCGACTGGTCAGTTTGAGCAATTTCGTCCGGTTCGGCAGTTTGAGGTCACGAGTAGCTTCATATTATGTGTATCGACTTGCGTGCGCAGTCGGGGCGTGAAATCGGAAAGCTTTTATGTGAAAATATGAAAAATATAGTAATTTCTAGAGTTAAAACTTAGTTTTTAGTTGACTTTGGTCAACATTTTTGGTAAACGGACCTGGATCTGTGTTCCGACGATCTCGGGAGGTCCGCGGTAAAATATGGAACTTGGGCGTATGCCCGGAATTGAATTTCGAGGTCCCTAGCCTTAGAAAATAATTTTTGAAGAAAATTGTTGTGCTGGTTTTTAAAGAAAATAAATAAATGATTTAATGATTGAACTCATTGGTATCGGACCTGTATTTTGGTTTTGGAGCCTGGTACAAGTTTGTTATGATATTTAAGTCCTATCTGTGAAATTTGGTGTGAGTCGGAATTGATTTGACGTGATTTGGACGTCCGGTTGAAAAGTTAGAAAATCATGAGTTTTGAGGTTAAATTCATAGTTTTTGATGTTATTTTGATGATTTGACCGCACGAGCAAGTCTGTATGATGTTTTTAGACATGCGTGCATGTTTGGTTTGGAGCCCCGAGGGCTTGGGTGAGTTTCGGATAGTTTCAGGCTATGTTGCGCTTGTTTTTGGATGCTTCATCGTCGTTTATTCAAGCAAAAATGATACCACATTGAGCAAATGAGATCCAAATTCAGTGTTTATTAGGTCATTAGATCCGTATCGAAATTACGGAGCCATAGGAAAAAGAATCATTGAATTTGGACATGGTATGAGGAAGTTATGCTCATTTTCGTGTCAGGAAAAATTGCTGGTTTCTGGTGTAGTCGCAAATGCGAATCTTTTCATCACAATTGCGATGCCCAGTTCGCAAATGCGAAATTTTTGTCGCAAATCCGACTATTGCCAGCCCTGCCTTGTTCGCAAATTGTGAGGGTTCGCAATTGCGAATCCTGGGTTGCAAATGCGACATCTGAGGCCTGTTAAGTGAGATTTTTGACGAGATTTTCACCCATTTTTCAATTTTCTCAAACCCTAAACCTCCATAGGCGATTTTCCAAAGACCCAAACTTCTCTAAATCATTGGGTAAGTGTCTCTAATCAATTTCCAACTATACTTTTTGATTATATCTTAGATTTAACATCAAATTCATGATAATCTAAAGAAAAAATTGGGGAAAATTGTGAAATCTTTCAAAATGTAAAATAATGGTTTGAATGATCAAATGGTATCGGAATTAGATAATTTTTGTATGGGTGAACTCATAGCGGAATGGGTGTTCGATTTTTATAAATTTTGTCGGGTTCCGAGGTGCGGGCCCGGGGAGTTGACTTTTTGTTGACTTTTTGCAAATTGTATAAGAATCATAGTTTTGTCAATTGAAATTGTTTGATGTATTCAAGTCGTTTTTTGCTAGATTGAGCCGAGCGTTGATGAATCGGTAAAGGAAAAGCTAAATTGAGTATTGAATTGGCCGGATTGAGGTAAGTATCTTGCCTAACCTTGTGTGGGGGACTTCCTTTAGGGTTTGAGTCTTCTATGCTAATTGTAGTCCGTGCAAGCGAGGTGACGAGTGTGTTCTCGGACTTATTTGTGGGAAATTTGCCTCTAGGGTTCTTAGGTCCTTATGTTCATTATGTGCAAAGTATTCTATCATGCTTGAGTTTCCTAATTGCTTAAATTACCTCTATATGCTCCATATGATGTTGCTAGCTTTCCTCTAATTCTTACGTGTTACTTGACCCCTACGTGATTGCCTTCCTTATTGTTTTGATACTTCTTGATTGTGAGTTCCCCTATGACATCGTGCAAATATGCTACATGTCCATTTGTTGTGGTTATCAGTGTAATTGTCACGTGCTTATTATGTCTTCTTGCTTTGATTAGGTTAGTGTGCTTCTTGGTTTTTTTTGTGATCCTTATTATGAACTATTCATGCTTGACTTGATGAGTATTCATGTTGGACCAGACTTATGGTAATTTCTTGATATTTGACCGTTGTTGAGTATTGACTCAAGTTGGGATTCATTTTGTGAAGTTAATTGTTGTAACGAGATTTGTTATTATTCATTCCCTTGCCGAGATGTTATTGTTTATGATATTGTTTTCCTTGCCGGGATGTTATTGCTTATGATATTGTTTCCCTTGCCGGGATATTGTTGTTATACTGTTGTTCCCTTGCCAGGATTCTTTTGTGATTGGTGTTGATTTGTATATTGGGATCGGGTTGCACGCCGCAACAAGGAGTAATACAGGTGGACAGGTGGGGTCGGGTTGAACGCCGCAACATCATTATATGATTTGGATCGGGTTGCACGCCGCAACAACATTATATGATTTGGATCGGGTTGTACGCCGCAACAGTATTATTTGATTGGGATCGGGTTGCACGCCGCAACAAGAAAGAATAAAAGTGAATATTGATTGCATGGTGAGGATTGAGAGTTAAAGCACGAAAGGCGATGCCGTGCACTTTCTGTTAGCTGTGTTTATTTGTTGTTATCAATTCAAGTGCTTTAACTGTTTAGATTCCTTTATTGATGTGATCCTATGTGTTGGAATTCATAGTGTTTTCAATACCTCGCCGTATTTATATATACATATTTTAATACTTCAAATTTCAGAATTGTCACATTTTTAATTCAATTAACTACTCAATTAATTTCCCTTAAACCGTCTGAAGTTGTAATTTACTTAAAAAGGAATTTCTACTAAGTTAATTTATTAAATCTCATGTTAAAGGTAATAGTTCATTAGATGTGGTATTTTAAATTGAAAATGGTACTTTCTTTATTCAAATAATTTCTAAAAATAAGTTCATCTTTTCTTGCTGAGTTCCTAATTGATTTAGAAGCTGTACTCTATTTATGTTATGTAAATGAGATTCTTGGAACATCTTAATTGCATTAGTTATGGGTCCTATGTACTGAGTAACATGAGAACGTTGTTGTACAAATTGAGATAAAATATGTGGGCACAAGGTGCCGGGTGTGCTAAAGGTTTGGAAGTTGAGGTTATGATATGATACATCGAGTTCTGAGATGGTTGTGGTTGTGCACCAGAAACGATACGATTGATTGAGTTGCCACTGTCTTCCTTACTTGAGTTCATTCTACTTCTTTGTGTTCCAGCTATGTTTGTGTTGATTTATTTGGTTATCTTTCGTTTCCATCCGAGTTTCCTTTTATTATTTCGACTGTTTGTAGATCAATTTATCCCTGCTGTTGATATTATTTCGTTACCTTTATCTTGATATTTGTTATCATATCCTGTTTAATCTGTCTGACCAGTAGGTGTCTTGACTGTTCCTCGTCACTACCCCATCGAGGTTAGTCTTGATACTTACTGGGCACCACTGTGGTGTGCTCATACTACACTTCTGTACATTTTTGTGTACATATCCAGGTATTTGATCGATAGTAGCTATGCGAGTCGTTGCGGTGGAGACTCAAGGTAAACCTGCTGTAGCGTTCGCAGGCCTCGGAGTCACCTTCACTTGTACTTATTTCCATTTGTTCCTTTTATTTCGGGGCAGTGATGTATTTATTTTGTATAACTACTCTTGGAAAGGCTTATGACTTGTACCACCGATTTTGAGAATTGTAATTTGTTCCGAGTAATTTAATTTAAAGTTAGTAAATATCCATGTTATTACAGAAAAGGTTAGGCTTACCTAGTTAGAGACTAGGTGCCATCACGACTCCTTTGGAGGGATCTTGGGTCATGACAAGCTATGTCCTCTGATGCCTTGTGGAGATTGGATAGGTTTACCAAGCTTTTCACCACTACCTATGGCGGTACATCTTCAGAGGATGCCCAGGACTATTTGGACAGTTGTCACGAGGTTTTACAAAACATGGGGATAGTGGAGATAAATGGGGTCGACTTTGCTGCTTTTCGTCTATCAGGTTTCGCCAAGACATGGTGGAGGGATTTTTGTTTGGCCAGACCAGCAGGGACGCCTGCTTTGACTTGGGACCAGTTCACTCAGCTATTTCTCGAGAAGTTCCATCCTGTCACTCAAAGAGAGAACTACCGCAGGCGGTTCGAGCATCTTCAGCACGATTCTATGACTGTGACTCAGTACGAGACTAGGTTTGTTGATTTGACTTGTCATGCTCTTCTTATACTCCCCACCGAGATAGAGGGGGTGAGGAGGTTTATTGAGGGCCTATCAGATTGTAGATGGCTAAGGATACAAGGAGCGAGATTTCTTTTCAGGATGCGGGCAGGTGAGTTGAGATGGTTTTAGCTTAGGGGAGTGGTCAGGGGTTGGACAAGAGGCCTCGTCATTCTAGCAGGTTCAATGGTGCTTCGTCTGGAGGCAGGGATTCTTTCGGTAGAGGCCATCCACCCAGGCCATTTCATTCAGCATTTCAGGCTTTTCATGGTGCTTCAGGTGGCCGTGGCTCTCATATGCAATATTCTGATCAACTACCCTACAGTACATCACCAGCTCCTATCAATGCACCTCCGCTCCAGAGTTTTCAGGGTGGTTACTCAGGCCGTCAGGGTTAGTTTCAGGGTTAATAGTCTCAGCAGCTGAGGTCTTGTTATACTTGTGGCAATCCGAGGCATATTGCTAGATTTTGCCCTCGAGCATCGAGCAGTTCTCAGCATCAGGGTTCTCGTGCCATGGTTCCGGCACCGGGTGTCGCACCGCCCGCTCAGCTAGCTAGAGGTAGGGGTCAGAGAGCTAGAGGTGGAGGTCAAGGTATTAGAGGTGGAGGTCAGGCCGCTAGAGGTGGAGGCCCGCAAGCAGAAGGCCTTCCCAGGGATGTAGCTCAGAGTGGTAGGTCCCAGCCCTGATGTTATGCTTTCCCAGTCAGGCCTGAGGCTGAGGCATCCGATGCCATTATCACAGGTACTGTTTCAATTTGCAGTAGAGATGATTCAGTTCAATTTGATCTAGGGTCTACTTACTCCTACGTGTCATCTTACTTTGCTTCGTATTTGGTTGTGTCTCGTGATTCTTTGAGTGCTTCTGTATATGTGTCCACACCGGTGGGTGATTCTATTATTGTAGATTGTGTCTATTGCTCGTGTGTGGTTATTATTGGGGGTCTTGAGACTAGTGTAGATCTCCTACTTTCTCGAGATGGTTGACTTCGATGTTATTTTGGGGATGGATTGGCTGTCACCCAATCATGCTATACTGGACTATCACACCAAGACTGTGACATTAGCCTTGCCAGTGTTTCCTCGATTGGAGTGGAGAGGGACTCCTGGTCATTCTACCAGCAGGGTTATTTCGTATATGAAGGCTCGGCATAAGGTCGAGGAAGGATGCTTGCCTTATTTGGCTTATGTTCGTGATTCCAGTGTGGAGGTTCCTTCCATGGATTCCGTGCTAGTTGTTCGGGAGTTTCCAGAGGTATTTCCTGTAGACTTGTTGGGGATGCCACCCGACAGGGATATTGACTTTTGCATTGATTTGGCTCCGGGCACTCAGCCCATTTCTATTCAGGCATATCGTATGGCCCCGCCAGAGTTGAAAGAATTGAAGGAGAAGTTGCAAGACTTGCTTGATAAGGGCTTCATTAGGCCCAGTGACTCGTCTTGGGGTGCGCCAGTGTTGTTTGTAAAGAAAAAGGATGGATCGATGAGGATGTGCATAGACTATCGGCAGTTCAATAAAGCCACCATTAAGAACAAACATCCATTGCCGAGGATTGATGACTTATTTGATCATCTTCAGGGTGCCAAGGTGTTTTCGAAGATTGATTTGAGGTCTGGCTACCATCAGCTGAGGATTAGGGCATCTGATTTCCCTAAGACAGCTTTTCGGACTTGGTATGGGCATTATGAGTTCCTAGTGATGTCATTTGGGTTGACAAATGCCCCAGCAACATTCATGGATTTGATGAACCGAGTGTTCAAGCCCTATTCGGATTCCTTCATGATTGTTATTATTGATGATATTTTGATCTACTCCCGCAGTCGAGAGGAGCATGAGCAACATCTTCGGATTGTTCTTCAGACTCTAAGAGACAGCCATTTATATGCTATGTTTTCGAAATGCGAGTTTTGGCTGAGTTCAGTTGCATTCTTGGGCCACGTTGTATCAGCAGAGGGTATTCAGGTGGATCCTAAGAAGATTGAGGCAGTCAAGGACAGGCCTAGGCCCACATCATCTACAGAAATTTGGAGTTTCTTGGGCTTGGCGGGTTATTACCGTCGGTTTGTGGAGGGGTTTTCATCTATAGCAGCCCCGATGACCTGATTGACCCAGAAGGGTGCCCCATTCAAGTGGTCGGTATCACGCCCCAACCTAAGGGCGAGATCGGCACCCTGTGCCTCACCTATCCTTGCGTACCAACTTGCGACTAAGGGATTGTGAACACGTAATGTCATACTTTTGCCATGGGCCACATTGCAAGACAACTGCGAATATATCAATATAAAGCTGGGTCGACAAGGCCGTCATAAATATAGCAGCTGACAAACCAACCAGATATACATACAAAGCCTACAAGCCCAACATATTGCACTAACTGACACGATATCTCTACGAGCCTCTACTGATGAGTATACTGTGATCGGAACAGCTCCCCGACCTACTCTTAACATATATACATATATACACAAGTTGTACATAAAGCTCTAGACCCGGCAACTCCGAAAGGCATGGAGCTTACCAATCAAGATGAACTCGGGCAACACTTAATGAGAATGTCTACCTGCCTGTCTGTCTGAACCTGCACGCATGAAATGCAGCGCCCCCGGAAAAGGGACGTCAGTACGAAATAATGTACCGAGTATGTAAGGCAATATATACTGAAAGCTGAAACTGAACTGATAATATAATAACTGAAAGTAATTGGAAGTCAAAGATAATCTGAAGATATGCTTACCTGCTGATAGTGACTCAACTCTCTCAATATAGTAAGTAAAATAGATGTCCGGCCCTATAAGGCTCGGTATATATATATAAATGCTCTGTCTTAGTAGGCTCGCTCTTAGGCGCTCGGCCATACTAGGCTCTGTATCTCGACCAACGGGGCTCGCTCATAGGCGCTCGACTTATTAGTTAACTGGGTAATGTTCTGTTACCCGGTAATTAATCAATTACCCGCATAATTTAAAAATTACCACAAATTACTTAAAATTCTATTTATTTTTAAAATACTTTATATATTATACTACCGTGGTCATATGGTAACTTGAATGGTACTAGTTCATAATTATCGGGTATTATCGCTCGACCCATTTTTTATTCCAAATTGGCTACTTTCAACGAAACTCGTTTTCTTTAATCCATGTACCCCTTTATCCTTCATGAATTTATTCATCACTTACAATCCTTATAATCTCCAAATAATCTTTTCCTTGGACTGATGTCAATTACCTTACAACAAATTCAACGCACAATACTACACGGTGCAATATCGTCGTCACTTAACACTGCAAAGCGTGACATCACCGAAATGTAATACTGCAGGACGTAACATCATCATAATATATTATTTCGGGACGTAATATCGACGTAATATTGCAGGGCGTAACATCATTCCCCCCTTTGGAACATTCGTCCTCGAATGTTGACTGATGCTCTTATCATTTTCGTAACTTATAGCTCTTGTGAATACCTTAATACTCTTCTTTCCATTTAAGCAGTTGCTCTGTGAATAAATCCAAAGTCTAGGGTATTCCCCCCTTTAGTCTTTTTGCTCATATCATGACTTGTGGTCGAAATCTTCCTAATCTTGCAACTGTTGTTACCTCCTGTCATGCAGCTTGTATGACCCTGGCTTTGTAAGAGTACTTATGCGATTCATCTTTCCTTTTTTCTTTTATCTTTTAGTCAATATCTAGGCCTTACTTTGTATATACAAGGATTAATAGGATGCCTTTCTGGGCCTCTGTAGGTATACTGAAGTCCTTTGCTCGATACTTTGTAGAACTTGCGAATATGGCCATATCTTATTCCATAGATTTGGTTATCCATTCATATGACTTTACTGCATTTACATGGGTTATAATATACCATAATTTTTACTTCAATCTATCTTTACTGAGGTATGCTTACCAAGCTACCAGTTGCTTTTGTTGCCTATCCTTTAGGTATAAATCTCAGTCCTTCAATGCTCCTTCATTACCGTTCGTCTTATGAATCATGGCCTAATCTTATGTCATACTTTGTAACTTGTATCTGACCATTGTTGATTCGCCTTAATGTTGATCTATAATCCACTACTTGAAGACTTGAAACTTCTTACCTAATACATTACCGCTAGGGCTTACGTTGCATTGAGAAATATTTGAAGTGATTTCTATAATCATATTTCATAGTGTCTCAATGTGATTCACCTTCTGGGGGTTTCCTAAATTCGTGCCGCCAGCGAAATATTTTCTCCTTCTCTTCTTATATTTTCTCTTCTTTTTTTTAGTCAAATCATTATTCAAACGAAGGTCCAAACGTCATCATTTATCTGTCACAATTATACCCTCATTTTATTACTAGGTTAGCATTTCATTCTTTCTAAATGCTATTAGTCTTAGATTCATTTGAGTTCATTCAGGCTATACTGAACTCTCAATAACTTAGAGAAACCATTATCTCTCTTGTTTTCATGGACTTAATCTTGAGGACTTATCCATTTTCGTCACCTTTTTACTTGCCTTTCCTTTTCCTTACTCATGTTTTCTTAAAGTGTCGCTCTACCATACTTTAGCTTGCGACCTATAAATATCCATTCATAATACTCGCAACTTTCCTTCAACTTGCTTGTACCATAGATTTCCTTATGTTATTCTGGAACGTCAAGCGATACATCACATCGTCTCAAACTCTTCATACTCTCTTAACTAGATCTCTTAGTACTTAGAAACCATAAGTTGAAGACATGCCGCTGACGATGCCGCTATCATTCCCGTTTATTGGATCCCCGTGCTTATAGCCTTCTATCCGAAGTATGGACTATTCACAACTTTCTGCATTTGAGTATCTCGTACGTTGTTCACTTTTACCTTACTTACTTAGAATATCATATCATATCTTCTATCTCTTTCATAATATCCCTTCCACTTAGGTGTAATTCACGTCCATAACTTGAAGCTCTATTATAATACTTGCACCTCTGGTACATACACAATCCGGTGGGAACTTCGTACTGACTTCCTATGAGGCTGGTACTTCTTCTAACTGGCTTGCTTGTAGAGACATTATAGATTATGGTTGTTGTGTTATTTTTCTTGAACATCTGATATTAAGAGTGATTCTGTCATGTTCTCAAGCACAACTTCTATAATTTTTCTAGGTCCAATAATCAGACTCCTGATTTACTTGGGTGATGTAATTCTTTAGTTTCCTTTTCCTTCTGATCAACCTTTATGTAGGCTTAAGCTATCTTCTGATCTGTGGCTTATGGTATCAGTTATTACCTTAGCCTTTCATGGGCGTTACGGAATATCCATGATACAATCTTCTAACAATTCAATCCTTTGTCTATGCCCTAGGCTCAATTCTTTCTTTTAACTTATAACGGAGTCTTCTATGGCTGTATGATTGTCAACGAATATGCTGCCTGGATAATGCTCCAAAATCTCAAGTGTATCCATAACGTACTAACACTGGATCATTGATCAAATAATTCTTTTGTTCCATTTTAGCTTTCTTTCAACGTAAGCTATTACTTTTCCTGGTCTTTCTGCCCCCTTGTTGCGTCCATACTTGGCTTATCTTAGTGCCGACACTTGCCAGAGTTTTCATACAACTCATACGATCTCGAATATTATTTTTAATTCTTACTTCTCGTTCATTAGCCACAGTAGGTGCCACTTTCCTTTGGAATGCTTATAATGTTGTTGCGAGATTATTGTTACACGACCATTTCCTCTTTAGGTCGTTGTACTTAGGTTGAAGCCTTCTTTCTTATCTCCTCAGCTAGTCTTTCGTTGTAGTAATTAGGGAGAACCCTTGACTCTCGTAAAGCTGTGAGCTTATTACAGACCTTTTTTATGTCCTTACTTGCCTATAATCATCCGTAGTTGCTTACTTCCATGCCCTTGTGCTTGTATGGTTGCTTCTGAACGGATATTTTGACTGCCTTCCCAGTGGCACTTTCTTTTATCCATGTAACACTCATACGGTGCCATTAACTACCCCGACTTCTATTTGAATATATCTCAGTTATTATAATGACATTACTGCGAGACTAAATTCTCCATGTTGGGGTTTACTACATTTATCTTGCATGATCTACTGATTTGTCTGTAACTTCTTGTCTAGTCATGACTAGGCTCTTCCTAAATCAACTACTAACTACTTGTCGACCCATTCTCATATCCATATTCTGCGTAACCTTTCTTGGGTTATTTCCTTGTCTTAACTTACCTCACATACTGGCTCCTTATCTATCAATAGCATCCCGGGCAGGAACCCTTACTTCCTTTTCTTGACGTCGTGCTTATATAATGTTTTGGATCGTAGCATATATGTAGCTTTTGGATAAACGCAATGCCATCCCTTTCTCAGTTTTATCGCATTCTTCCTTTATCATTCCATATTCCCCCCATTAGGGGAGTACTAAGACTTGGAGCTACGACAACCTGCCTATAGATGTTTTTTTTTCTCCCCATCTTTGGCGTCTTTTTATATCATCAATGACCCTTACTCGCCTTGCGGTAATCCTTCTGTACCAAGGATAATAAAATTCCTCACTTACAATGGTGGCACTTAGTGTAACTGGCACATATAGTCCCTTAAGCTTAACTTTTCTCACATTGCTTGCTTTAGGAAAGCATTTTCCTGAATGACCATCCTCCGAATTCGTCATGGATCTTCTTCTGTTGTCCATTCTATTACTGCCGGAACGCAATCTGGGATTCTCATGATGCTGACTATTATCAAATAACTCAGTTCCTAATTCATATTTAGTTTGTCTTGTTCACCAGTCCATATTGATTTCTATTACTCTAGGGTCTAACTTTCCCTTCTGTTAATCACGTTAGAGTCGCAAACTTATTTCTCGAAATGAGGACGTGACTGTATGGCCTATATTCTTTTGTTGTCTTAAGGCCCATCTCCCCTCGTCTCTTTCTTCAATTGACTATAGATACTGTAATACAATCATCTTTTTGACCTACCGTTGTCATCCATGTATCACATCTTACTCTTAATGCTTCATTAGATCTCTTCTTATTTCTTGCTAACTTTTCTATCTATCACTTTATTCTGAAACTTTCAACAATATATCCTTTCGCTTTTAGCTCTCCTTGCTTCATTCATCGGCTCTCGGGTTGCTCAACCCCCTTTCTCTACCAGGGACGAGAGTAACACTAAGGTAATATTTATCCCTTCCAGGCGTTCAGTGCCTATCTTCGGAATTTATTGATCACGCTAGTATTCTCATCTAATTGTAATATTCTAGAGTGCACCACCTGGGTGTCTCACAAGGAGATCTATTAGCACCTTTGTAATATTCTTCGGAAATGTCAACTAACGCAAACCATCCATTCTTCATTTTGGGTTACTCTAACCCCATCCGGATCCTACTATACTGTCCTTTCTCTCAAACTATATCTGTTAGCTCCCATAGGGCATGACTGAGATAGGTGTGGCCGATTGTACATACATCTATTACTGTTAAAGATGATTCAAAATGCTTATATCTCCCCTTCCTGAATGGTAAGTATGATAATCTTTATTAATTTGGGTACTTGGTACCCTTCTTCACCTTGCTTCTTTTACTTGCTGCAACTTGTGTCTAACTTCCGATTCCGTTATACCACTTTTGTCACGCCCCAACCTAGGGGCGAGACCGGCACCCGGTGCCTCACCTATCCTTGCGTACCAACTTGCGACTAAGGGACTCTGAACACGTAATGTCATACTTTGGCCATGGGCCACATTGCAAGACAACTGCGAATGCTGACGAAATATCAATATAAAGCTGGGTCGACAAGGCCGTCATAAATATAGCAGCTGACAAACCAACCAGATATACATACAAAGCCTACAAGCCCAACATATTGCACTAACTGACACGATATCTCTACGAGCCTCTACTGATGAGTATACTGTGATCGGAACAGCTCCCCGACCTACTCTTAACATATATACATATATACACAAGTTGTACATAAAGCTCTAGACCCGGCAACTCCGAAAGGCATGGAGCTTACCAATCAAGATGAACTCGGGCAACACTTAATGAGAATGTCTACCTGCCTGTCTGTCTGAACCTGCACGCATGAAATGCAGCGCCCCCGGAAAAGGGACGTCAGTACGAAATAATGTACCGAGTATGTAAGGTAATATATATACTGAAAGCTAAAACTTAACTGATAATATAATAACTGAAAGTAACTGTAAGTCAAAGATAATCTTAAGATATGCATACCTGCTGATACTGACTCAACTCTCTCAATATAGTAAGTAAAATAGATGTTTGGCCCTATAAGGCTCAGTATATATATATATATATATATATATA